>NC_135777.1:17390879-17420291 GCF_028453695.1 Augochlora pura | reverse complement strand
GTAGAGGGGAAGTTACGAAAATGCGGTGAAATGCGAGCGCAGAGCTGTCTAACATGCTTCGCGCGGTGGGCAATGGAACAGCCACGCGCCCGAGGGCAAACCTACTGGCAACGTCTTATTGCTGACGTCAGAGAAGAAAAACTCAAGTGTTTACGTTTTTCATGCTAGGCTTCGTTCTATTTCTCTTAATCCCGACATTATTTATGACAGGTCGCTGTCACATTCCTCAGCCGAACAACGTGTAATGGCAACACCGTTCTAAAACTGCTCGAAATCTGCCCGAGTTTCTACGGGCTAAATAGTATATAAATGAAGGCAGGCTGAAATATTCCATAACAGAGTTCATGAATTCTAAAGATCAGAATTTGTTTAAGACAGGCATTTCTGTATTGATATCTTGTTGAAAAGTGTGCAGTGACGCAGACGGGGCATATTTTGATTAAATCATCAGCTTTTGAAAAAAGATACACAGTTTTATATATTTACGTAAACATCCGACATTTCATATGCACCAACCTAATATTATATAAAGTAATATATTACCACTCATCATACTGATTTGCATAATTTTTCCTTATTTGAAAAAAAAATTGAAAATTAATGTATCCTTGTATTGCACGATTCGCAAACGGCCGGCGCGATTGGATAATCGACGTCAGAATGGCGGGACGTTACAGAACGTTAACGGCGTGACCCGATCGAGTATATCGGCCCAGGCGAAATCCAATTCGAAATTAGAATGATAACGAAATAGTCGCGATTGGTTAACCCGCGTTTAATCACGCGTCGTAAATACAGGTGGTATGGCGTGCGCGCGCGCGGGCAGGGGTGGGTCAGCCAACGGGATCGCGATTTCATTCATCGAGCCGGCCGAGAAAGGTACGAAACGGTTTAACCCTTTGGCTACAACAGATTTGCGAAGTTTTTCGTTAGACATGCATTTCTGAGGAAGTATATTAAAATATTCAAAATACCGAATTCCATTGCATTAAACCAATATTACTTGAAGCGAACATTAATTTTATGGTTTTTTTACAATATTTAATAATTCAATTTATTAACAAACGGGCGAAACAGGCGAAATTTGATCTGGACGCCTATTGGCGCCTGCAGTACCGGGAAGCCATGTTTCGGACGCCGATAGGCGCCAACAGTAGTCAAAGGGTTAAGTCGTTGTCGCGATTCCCGTGGATAGGATGACGTTTCTGAAAACTGGTAAAATAAACGGGAAAGTCGTGTTCCGAGCAATGTTCCGATTGATTCCGTCCCGCGGATTACCGGGCCGCTCGAAAATGCGATGCGTGCCGCTATCTCGGTCGGGGGTCGGCTTGATCCACAGGTGATCCGAAAGGAAATTTATTCATAGACCGGCGTTGAATGCCGAACGATATAACAGGTGATTGAAACTGGGTAGATCGGCCCCGGGGATTTACCACGTTAAATATCTTAAAACAATATAATGGAAGATCGAACGATGGTTGATCTTTGCGTCGCGGCCATTTTGATCCAGCCATTTTGAACCGTGATTATATCGAACTAAATTGTTCTATAATTTTGGGCTGAAATATTGAAATATGAAATTACAGTTTCATTAGGAATCATTGTAGGAGGGATAATAATTATTATTATATTGCAGATCTTTGAGCACTTGTGCATGTGTAAATTTTTAGAATGTGGTGGGATGTATGAATTAATAAAAAGTAATTGCGTTTGGCACGTTAAATATCTTAAAATATTAGATAATAATAGTTTTAGAATGCATAAAGATCCACAGATTAATAATTACTGTTTGAACATAGTGTAGGATGAAAGATTTAAATTTTATTACAATTACATTTATTGCAATTCTAATGTAGGATGAAGGGTTTAACATTTATTGCAATTACAACGCAGGGTGAAGGGTTTAACATTTATTACAATAACATTTATTGCAATTACAATACAACAGAATCACCAGAGAAAATATTAACTAACCCAGTAGCATTATTTCTCAAAATAAAACAACTAAGTAACCTTTCAACTATTATAACCATATTTTATACAGTTCCACAGATATGTCTAGTAACATGAAAGAAAATCGAACAATTTCTGCTTTTAAAGTCAACAAAGTCCCGTGAAATCTGTAACTTTCAGAACACGAGCGTTCTTTGCCGTTCTCTCGGTCCCCGCGTGGCGCGCGAAAAATTGGCGACTTCACATTTTTTTGTCGGTAAATAAGTCAGACCGTGGCCTTTTCACGATGTAAGCTCGTTCGACCATTCCCGAGTTCCCGAGCGAAAAAATCGCTGTTCGTACTCATTTATGGAAAGTAAGATAAAGGACGGCGTTATTTATGGGGCTGGCATTAATTCCCGCGGAATTTCTTGCAGACTTACGTAATTCAAGGCGCGGCAAGATTGCGATCCGGCTGGCCCGGGAACGACATCCGCCGCTTAAAATACTAAAACACCTGAGGAACGGTTGTGTCAGGGTAATCGAATCGGACAGCAGCCCGGCGAACCGGCATTATTCCAACCGGTGCAGAATCTCGGAACCCCTTCGCGCGGACAGAGATCTTTTTCACGGTTCGCCTATCCGTCGCGGATCCGCTAATTTCCCTCGCCCTCGCAATTTAACCCGTTTGCTACTTTCGCCGAGATATCTTCGGCGAAATATTGCAAATATCTGGTTTGCTTTCGTCGGCCATTTCCATTTGCAAACTATACATTGTCTGCTTATGGGGAAATGGCGAAATTCTTACGCTGCGTCAAGTCGTTTGCTTGTCGACTTTATTACACATTTGCCAATGATTTATTTATATGTTGAATTTTGTTTGCTAGTTATTTGTTATATATTCTTTTCTTTAATCGCCCGCAGAAGAGGAAGATCCGTAATTACCCCCGGGTATTTTTTTAAGCCCGGGGGAACATTTATTGATAAAATAAATCGCAGTATTAAAGAATAATAAATTAATATTAGAGCATCACTATCATTCAAATATCATTGCAAGAGGGATAATAGTAATCGAGTTGTATCAAAAATACAGTCCACAAAATTATATTTTCTAGCACCGAATTATGCGCAAATAAAAAAACGTGGTATCAATTGTTATTAACATAAGGTGTTAACATAAGGTGTCGCGTTTTAGGATCGTTTCTGCGGCATTGTGGAACCGGCGATATCTCGCTATCGAAAGGGTTGAGAGAGTTTCCCGGCGGTCTTACCGGTTGCTAAAAATCACCGATAATCCACCGCGCGTAATAAATCACCGATTCGGAACGGCCGAGTCGAACAATGAGTCTCGCGGAGAGCTTAAAAATCGCGATCGGATTTCTCGCCCGAATTTACGGTCTTTTCCGGCATTCCAGTTCATCGAAACTGTGACCGATACCTCTCTGTCGCGTAAGAAATTGCCATTGCCCCGATCGCTGAATGTCGTCGCGACGGATGTCAATTGAGGTCGCAGTTGCAATAATAAAAAAAGGAATCCGATTGTAAGGGTGGCAACGGCTGTTTGAACGTTCGTGGCACCATGGTTTTGAAAATTGTTCCCGCTGGAACACGGTTCTAGTTTCAAGATCCACGGATTTGCGAGCGCGGCTGAAAGTCTGCGGGAATTACACGACGCTTAAAATGATATTTAACGCAGCTTTATTCTTAATTTATGGAACGCGTTTATGTAGACGGTAATTTTCGTTTAAAGGTAGTTTTCTTCGGTGTCTTTTCCCGTGGTATGCGTTTGCCGAGCTTCGGCAGTGGGCTGTGTAACAATATGGTAATAATATATTAGTGTTAAATATTATTTGTCAGTTTTCCAAGTATTTTAATGCGCGATATTTTTGCGGAGAATTAAAATTTTCAATTAGAATTTTGCGGAGTGATTAAAGTCTGCATTAATTTATTTTGTGAATAGAGATATTTTATAAAATACCTATAATGAATTAATTATAATTCTATTAAGTAACTATGTTTGGTTACATTTACATTTCGTTAAAATACAGAAGACAATGATCAATTTTCATTCGAGGCTATAATTTCAATTTTCGCGAAAATATATTTATTCATCATCTACTATATAAACTTTTCTCATCTCACAAGAATAACAATGGTTCGGTCCAATGTTACAAAAATTATTCTATCTTGTTGAATCAAAGCTAGCTAAAACTAAAAAATCTTTTTCACAACTTAGAAAGCTTATGCTAATAGAAGAGCTGTGCCTTTATTAACAAAATACTAAATTAAGTAGTAACACTATATAACTATTAACACTATAAACGAATTATTAACACTATTACGAAACGAAATTCTGTCGAAAAACGAAACAACGTTCCTACCCAGGGACTCGATAAAACGGCTCAATCGTTCATTGCAGCGAGTCACAGTACGATGTTGTCGGTAAGCTGTAAATTACGCGTTCAAACCCACGAGAAGCCCGGTGGATACCGTATAAGGTATGCCGAACGGTCGAGCGAGTCGGAAGATCGGCGAGCGAGCACGAAATTTCGTGCGTGATTCGTGAAACAAGGTATTCGCTGTGCGTCGACATACGAAGGATTGTTTGCGGCCGAATAGAAGGGCTGTTCGCGTTATTACGTCTCTGCGCGTCAATCAGTTCGTCGAGTACGATCAAAGCTGGACGGGGGATGAGCCGAGCTTAAACCCCGGAGTCAGAGCCAGATGCACTTGCAGTTCAAGTGTTCGCATCTGAACCGTGGATATCGAAACGGGTTGGCGCTGTCGGCATCCGTGGTTTCATTCACCGCGCGGGGGCCCGTCTTATTCAATGGACACACTGATCACAATGCTGGAAGACTGCGAGATTTAGCTGAACCAAATATCCGATCGAACTGATCCGTGGGGCCCACGAATGGGAGAAATTTGTTTAACGCGTTAATTATCCTATCTTTTAGTTAGTTTCAGGCTTCTTAGCTTGGAAGATAATTGTCAAATATAAGGTTTAAAAACTGCTACAATGACAGAATCATTTAACATTGTGACTACTGTGTTATCCATGTGTGGATGACGAAATTATTTGTTCAGATTTGGGAATTAATTTTTATGCTAATCTGTTAGATTTTTATATTTATTCCAGGATCTTTTTAAAGACTTTGGAACAGTAATTTTCTTTCTTATTATGCTGTGATACCTTTTGCACTTTTTTAACTTTCAATTTTAATTTGACTAATTCGATATATTAGTTCTATTAAATTTTACAGCGAGTTTGGAAATTTTTATTATAATTATACAATAGTTATATAAATAAATTACAGTAAGAAAGAATTTTAAAACGCAGTTAAAAATTAACGTCAACAGCATGCAACTGAAATTTAAAAAAATCCTGAATAGACTGTAATTGTACATAAACCTCGATAGCGAGTAGCATCGATGGAAGTCCAATGTAGTATAATAAACGTTGGATACAATCCATAGCGACCCGGCAAAGTGCCGGGCGACGTTGAAGTTAGTTTCTCAGCGCACCGTCCAGGTGTGCAACAAAATCAGGCGAGTTGGCTCGTATCGCTATCCGAGCGAAGTTTGACCAACTGTCACTCTGTCTTTTAACGCCATTAAAGATACCTGACAGAGCTGTCGGAATTTCCATAATTACTCGGGGAATGTTAATGCGAAGCAGTTGCATTACGAGCTACCTTCGAGCTTGTAGCTTACACTCGCAATTAAAGTGCCCTACTGAGAATTAACTGAGCGCGAATTTACCGAGTTCTCCCATCAGGATTCATCGCTTTCGGCCCCCCCCCCCCCCCTCCCTCTAAGGCCGGTCTTGGTAGTCGCCGAACCGGGACACCTCGCGCTGCCTTGGAATCGCCATAATTGGCAATCCTGCGCAATTAACCGACTCCCGTGCCCGTTGTCAGCAAAGATTCAAGGGCGACTTTGCCGGCGTATCCAACGGGTTAACCGCTGTCACCTAGTTGTCTTCGTTCACCTGTTCCTTCTTGACTTCGGTCTGAGCTCTTGGCAATATTTAAATTGAAACAGTATTGAAAATAGTATTAGGGTGTCCCATAAGTTCTTTCCTTTTTTTAAATAATTAAAAGGAGACTTATTATAAATTAAAGGAGACTTTGCCACCAACGAAACGTACTTTGAAATAGCTGCGAGATGACTGAAATTGACGCCATAAACATTGGATAAGCCCCAATATGTTTATAGATGACTTTTTACGAAGTTCGAGTGTTCAAGGAACTTATGGTAATCCGAATGGAAGCTTGTGCTCGCTATTAAGCACACCTGCGCATTTTATGTTTCTCCACTGCTAAATGTGCCTCGTAATATCGAAAACATGCTGCTACAATATTTTCTCAACTTTTAAAGTTTTAAAAAATTTTGTAATCGTTAAATCGTTCGAGTATATTATTTATTATGTGTCGTATCCGATTCAGACTTCAGAAATTTTTGTTTATAGATCGTCTGAGAGAGTAAAGTCTTGGGAATGCATTTTTAATAGGTATTATAAGAACTTAGAGTTTTATCTGTATTATCGCGATTAGTTAATTATTTTTTAAACGTTTGCATTTCTTGGAACACGTTGGCAGCAGTTTATTCAAATAGTTGAACCACCGTATCGATCTTCCGCGTCCTTTATTCGCTGAAAAATGTCGGTCAGAGATAGACAGTCGTGCGTATGCGCGCCATTAATCAATTAATTGCCGCCCGTTGTTATTAGTTAATGAACATCGGGAGAAATTGTACACTATGCTATATTTGTTAGTGTTGTTTGCACTACAACCCAATCACCGGGAAGATAAACATTTATATTGATCGACCAGCGTTGCCGTTTCGAAAAATTTGCAGGAACCGTAAAACCAAGCGAATTCTTTAATTTCACAGAATTCGAGGTAAACGAATTTCTTATAAAAATTGCATTTGTTACATTTGACAGACAATCATTGACAGCGATCGATTTATACTTTTTATCGAATAGTATTTCTGTAAATTGTTCGGTCTCTTTTATATGAAATATCTTTTAATAAATTACTATACTTAATGTCACCGTTGTCTTTGCATTTGCTGAACTTCGATAAATTCAATAAATTAACGTCCTCGTGGATGCGAATAATAATTTCCCAGGAACGACTTATAAGTTTATGTACATATTTATAATGTATACATCAAACAATAATTATGCAAGAACAATTTACATATTCATGCACGTGTAGAATACAATCAATACCAATCCAGACGGAATAATTATCGTCTGCTTGAAGTATAAAAAAATGGGGACTAAATAAAAACTTGCTTCTGTTTTTAATAACTATAATTTGAAAATAGCAATTTAGAAAGTGTCGTAATTGTTTCATATGTCTTCTTAAATAAAAAAAACTTTAAGGTAGACCTAATATTTTATAGTCAGTCGTAGATTTCGCAGAAAATGATTTCATAGAAAATGATTTCGTAGAAACAGATACATAGACACTTTTACGTCAATCGCTACTAAAAGGGTTCAATTTGCTCTTACCAAAGAGTAATAATAATAAATAACAATACTTTGTCCGAAAACCAATTATTTTTAGAAATCAATTTTTCACCGAATTCTAAATGTACAATTTTATTGTTAGTCGAACGTTCGAAGCGTAAACGTTCGTATACTCTCGCCTATGAGTATAGTTGACAAAACTTTTGTCGAGAACTTCCCATATTCCCATTACGAGTCCCGTCGCATAGCATAGTCCCATCGTCGAATATTGCCGGCGTGGTCGCCCCGAGAGAATTTGTTACGCGGTCGTCCATCGTCGGCAGAAAAAAAGTTCCCGCGGCTCATAAAATATACGAAAATACGCGTCGGTGGCGCCGCGAGTGGGGAACGATGATGACGCAATTAGCGACCGGTAACTTCGAAGAAAATGAAGTTAACGCGGAAAAGGAAATTAAATTCTGGCCGCATCCCGGGGCGCGGCCGCCTCGGGGTTACCGGTTGCTTCGTCGCCGGAGCGCCGTTTCCCCATGCTCCTTCGAAACTTCTGGGCCGCTTATAAAATTCACCGTAAAATTCGCGAACTTCCGGGATGGGACACGCGTGGACACCGACCGCCGCGCTAATTTCTATCGGCTACGAAACCAACGTTGCCGGGGAAAAAGGGAGAAATTCAATTCCGTCGGACGCGTCCAACTATTTGTAATTCGCCGCCGACTTAGAGTTTCGCGACGAGCAAAAATTAATATCGCCGTATCCAATAAACATTCGACCTTGTTGCGCTTTGCACAGAGCCAACCGGAACTGAAATATCCCCCGTTAGTATCCACGCGGAATAATAATCTTTCCGCTCCGATTGCAAAAAGCAGAGAGCAAAGGAAAGCTTATTTCTGCTTTTAATATTGATAATATTCTAATAATAATAACTGCTTTAAAAGGTTCTTAGTGATTTCTTGTTTATGTTAATTTGATCATAAACTTACAAAATAAAGCTGAATAATAATTCTCAATAGAATACTAAATAAATTAAAGACTGTTTTACATTGATACGATCAATATTTACGATAAATTCGTAATTACTTATTTTACTCGTTTTATTACTAGATAACAACGCTAATATATTCCTTAAATTCTATATAAAATAGTGCGTGCAATAATCACATCTCTAGTAATAAAATTCTGAAAATTGCTTTGTGTTTATTTATTTTATTATTTCACAGTTTCGTTTATTTATTCCACCCTCGCGCGGCGTACAGTAACAAAATGTAAATGGTTCGAATACGGCGTGGGTAGCGTTGTAACGCGAAATATCGAAATCGAGCAATTGTTATTCAAAACATTTTTATCCGCCGCAAGGGACGAGCGAGACGGACGCCATCTGCGCGGGGCGATACGCTGGATTTCCCTGGGAACAGTTCGACAAACTTAAGTTCATAAACCGCGGCGGGGTAGGGACTCTGTTCCGTGGAATTTCTCGGCGTCGCATTTCTCTTCGGGTTCGCGGCGAGGTCGCGAAGCTTTTCGCGGAAAATAACGGCGCGATAACCGGGCCCCGGCAATTGTTGTAAGAAAATGAACCCGTCGTACAGGAAATTGAATTCTGGCGTTCGGGATTATCGGTGCTTCCAGAAATTGCTTATACCGTACGATTTATATTTCCTCGGTATCATTGTTGTAAGGGGGGGGGGGGCGGAAGGGGCGGTATCGCGGCGGCCACGCGCGCCTGGAACAAACCGTATCCACGAGAAAAAATATGTCGGGGCTTTTTGATATAATTTTATTCGCGCGCCGGCTGCCGCGTTCCCCGAGGAAATTGGATTCGAAAATCTGGCGGTGGGCGAAGGTCCTTCGGTACGTCGGTGGCTACGTTGTAAAGCTGGCTCGGGTCTATTTCGACCCGGAATATAAATATCGGTGTTTCACTTTCGGAAAATTCAGTTAAATTTTCGCTTACGCTAAACGGGACTGTTGCGTGGTTTTATAACAGTTTATAAACTTCGTACGAATTTTTATTGTAATATATGATTAAGTAAAGAAATTTATCAACGAATTTGGTAAAATTTTTAATAAAAAAACGCAGTCATTTAGACTAGTGTAGTTCTAAAAATTAACGAGGAGAAATAGATTAAAAACTGTATTACAGAAATTGATAAGTAAAATTAAGTAAAGAAATTATTTTGTCAACGAGTTCTGTCGAGAGAGTTAAAAGTTGTTATAAATAGAAGCTGGCAATTTATTTTTTCCTTTATTTGTTCACTCCTGTTATATTATTACGAGAATCGCGTTGCAACATCAAAAAGTCTCATTGCGAGCTGTAAATAATGAAAAATAACATTCGTCTGACGCACGGCAACCCACCAGCCACCCACGTATGAAAACTAGATCCAGTTACTGCCCGCCCATTGGCTTCGAGTACTCAATAAACTTCGCATTCTTTTATTTCTTTTTTACTAACGCGTTGGTTTTATACAAACACCAACGCTTCGTTCAAATTTCGAGATTTTCCTATACTCGAGTAACTTAATTTTTATCGATTATTATTGATTGTCTGCTTCGAAGTTCTCTCGCAGGATTAGTTTGATTTCGTGGTGTATTTTTACTCGATAATGCAACAATTAATACTATAACTCCGCGCCAACATGGATGTTATTTACCAGCACTTATGACCCTTTATATGATATCGTAATATGTAATAAATTAAAGAGTAAATTTAAAGTATAAATTCGCGCGCTAGCATATTCCGATTTGTTTTCTTCAGAGAAATTAATTAATTAATTAATAGAGAATTAATTCCCCATATTAGCTAATAAACTTCAACTACTGATATACTAGAATCACGATGTCCCCCGAGTGGAGACAACGAAGTGAAAAGGGTTGATACCATAACTCCCCACCGCAGTAGACACCTGTTCGACACGCGTACGAGAACCGTAGCGATACCCGCTTAAATAATCGATATTGTTTCGTAAACACGCGCCACTGTTCGTAACTGTTTTATTATTCTCTTGCGCCGAAACGAAAAGTTCAGCACGGCAAATATACGCGGATGTTTAGAAACTGCTTTATTATTCTCTTGCACCAGGAACCGAAAAGTTGAGCACGGTAAATATACCTCGCAGTTCGAAACAACTTTATTACGCTCTTGTCAAACTACTCAGAAATACCGTTTAGACGTGGAAGAACAACAGTTCCCTTTCAAATTCTGATTGCGAAGTCAATCTACTGTTTATCTCGTTTAACAAATCGGCCATGATCGAGTTACTGCCGTGGTCGGTCGAGGGTTGCCTGTTTACGATTCCACCGACACTTCCCGCAGCAGTTTCGGAGTCAAGGATTCCAACGTAGCCGACGATCTTCCTGTAACTTTGATCTTTTCCGTCCTTGGCGCCGGCTTTATCGCGGCACGATAATGCTCGCTGTAAATGCCTGCGCCACGAATGAGCGTTGGCTTATGCTTTATGTTGTTCACAAGAAATTGGTAATTTTTGTATCAATTTCTGCTGAAAATATATACTATGCTATTCTATACTATACTATACTATGCTATACTATACTATACTATACTATGCTATACTATACTATACTATGCTATACGATATTATGCTATGCTATACTATACCATACTATACTATATTATATTATGCTATGCTGTGCTATGCTATGCTATGCTATACTATATTATATTTTATATACATATTCCTATATATATAACAGTATTTCGCGAAACATCGTACAACAGAGACCGCAACCACGCGCGCCAATTCGACCTCCCTCGGCGAAGTAAGAAATCTGTCTTTGATGTTACGCGGTAACACGGATCCGCGTGGACGCGGGTCGCCGCCAATTTCGCGGGTGGAAAGAGGTGTCATTTTTCATCGGACGTGGAAGAAGTGCTATCCGGCACCTCGGGGGGATCACGAACGGAACAAATCGGTGCTCCGTGATTTGATTCGACCTCGGCAATATCGTCTCGGGCGGAGAGCGTAGGTCGGGACGTCGGGACGGATCCGCGAGGATTGGCCGAGGGTGAAGTAGGTATAGGACGCGGGAGCGGATCGTTTCTCTTACGATTTCCTCGGAAGCCTAGAGAGGGCCCGGCCGCAGCACGCGGATGCTCATCACGGCCGGAGAGAGCGTTCTCGCGCGCGGAAAGTTAATTAACGTCAGCTCGTACGGAGGCGGACGGGGAGACCCCGGCGGCGCGCGGCTCCTCGGCGACCGTGTGCGTGTCTCTATCACCGGTCCTCACCTAAATCCCGGCCGCCCGTTATTTATGGCCGTTTCTTACGATTTGCTTCGGTCCGGTGTTTGCGGAACACTCGGCCAGCTCGCCCGCCCGCCTTCTTATTTCTACGGACTTCTTCGTACACCTGTCTTCTTGCCGGCAGTCGTCGATTTTCATCAGTTGCCAAAGAGAAATCCGTATTGATCCGCGAGCGTTAAAGAAAATTACCGATATGCATCGTTATCTTTCATGTTCGATGTAGTAAAAAGCTCTATATGATTAAACAGGGTTTTCGACAGTGATATTTGCAAGTTTGATCGCAAGTTGCATTATTTTTTACTAGCAGTTGTATAGCTATTGTATGTTCACTTGTGCAGCTTTTAAATTTGAACACTTTTGGTAACTTTCAGATGCTAATTTATCGACGTTTTAGTCATTTTAATTTTTTCACAAGACGAAGTGTACGTTTTAATTATTTAATGTTTCTGAGATATGCATTAACGATATTAATGACAGTCGGCAGTATATTCAATATGAAATATTAAAGTATACTAATGCTATGCTATGCTATGCTATACTATATTTTTTTATATTATGCAATGCTATGCTATATTATATTATATTATATTATATCGGAATTTCTCATACTTTTTGCATCACCTGAAAATATATGTTTATTTCAACAAACGATGCAGATATTTTACGTTCTCGCATTTTCGTACGGTTGTTACATTCGTCCGCCTTCCGTCGGCGGAATTTATTTTTTGAATTTTTCCGCATTCCGTGTTTTCGTTCGTTCTTTTTTTGTTTGTTTCAAAGACTTTCCAGCTGACCGTGAGGAATCCACGGAATCCGCGTTTACGCTTCGACGCCACGACGCGGACCGAAATTGTTCCGTTTCATCCGGTCCGTTTTTTAATTTTCGTTGACGTTTTGGGGAGGGAGGTTCTTCGAATTGATATAGCGAGTTCACGCGTTCGCTGACACGTGACCCACATACGTCACGGTTATTTTTAAGTGAACACTTACAGGTGCGGCGGTGACAGTCGTCGATCCCCCGTGTCACGTGACCAAAAAATAGTTCTTCAACAATGCCTCGTTCCCGGCTCTTTTTTTTTATTCGCGAAAACACTTTGTCGACCGAGCAAAAACAACTGCATACAAATATAGTGAATAACACTAATTCACCGAATGATGGTATTGTTTATTATCTATTTTTCTAATATAAAGTCGTTTAACTCTTTTACACTAATTTTTTTGTAATAATAATAACAAATTATTGAGCTAAGTTTCGAAAGTTGAGATCAGAAATTAATTGAGATAAAAAAAAGCCTTAAATGAACCCTTACTTTCTAATAATTTTTTGTTCTTTACTTAATAGACTCTCAATTGACACGTTCTAGTAAAAAAATCTCGAAATAATCCTGGTAAAAAAAAAGAGAATTAATTATTACCATGAAATTAAAGTGAAATAGTTAAATAACTTGTTCCGTACATAATTGGCTAAATGATACGTTATAAAATATTTCTAAATATTATTTATTGTATTATTAATTATAAAGATATCTAGAAACCGATTGTGCTCCGTTAAGTGCACTTGTATGCGATTAGACGATTTGTCGTGGTGGAACGATGTTAGGCTGATCGAATTGATGATCCCTCAACGCTAGAATGACTGCCTATTGCACCATGCACGACGTGTACCAGCAACGAGTAAAACTGGCCTGCAATTTCTCTGTCTGATCTATCGCAAACCTAAGCTACTTAGTCGGCAGTAATTTACTGTTCGCTCGACCAAATCGGTCTTATGCTACTTGCCTGCTCATAGTCGAAATGGAGCAACTTCCATAAATCATGTTCTCGTTATTTTATCTGTCGGTATTGACAATTTTGTAGTTTTTAAATGCTCTAACAAAGATTTTTATTTCATAGTCTGCGATCGTATTGATTTTATTTTTAACACGGCGTTAATTCTCAACTCATTTTATATTTTACTTACTTCTGTTATTTTACTGTTTAAATTACTGTTTTATTTTACTATTCTTTTCTTTTTAAATTGCTGGAATTATACACCTTTTCATAGGAAATTATTAATTTTTGGTCTTAAAAATATTTCTATATAGATATAAATCGAGAATAATTTATTTCATTAGATTTATTGAATTTATTAAATTCTGTAAGATTTATTACATTTATCAGACTTTTGGTAGATTTATTGATCAGCATCAGAGATTGAAAATGGCTCGGTGTAACATTTATTCGATTAATCTTATTTATCAATAACTCATAAACGCAATAATTTCGACCAGCTTCACGGTTCAAATAAACATCAGCTCGATTCGCAGCGATCTTTCAAAGATTTGGTTTATAAAGTTCCACAAGAATTTTCACGCCGTGTTCCATAAAGCTTCCACGAACACACACACATGCACGCAACTTTCATCTAATCGAACTTCGCCTCGTTTCTTGACCGTTTGTCTTCCCACCCGCTTATATTAGCTCCAGGTTTTACATGTTCCGCTGATCGAGCCGATCCGAAGCCAGACTTCTGTTTTCCTTAAAGAACAGTTATTGATTAAATTCTCATGGTGATGAATGATGCCGGCGCCGAAATGTGGCAACTTAGCATTCCACGGCGTGTTATCGGCACCGACAGCGAGCGTACGCATCCCAGGGCCACTTTCAATATCGTTCAGCATCGAATGTTTATCGATTTTTCGACGGTACTGTACCGCAGCGCCTGTTTCCTTTCATTTCTTTTTTCAAATCTCTTTAAGAGCTCTTTTTTAAAATCTGAAAATCTTTTTATATGGGAATTAAAGGGTTTGCATTAAGATGACTGAATGCAGGAGTGGAACCAACCCAAAGGGGGCGAGGCTAACAAGAAGGGGGCGTGATTAATACAAAAGAGGCGGAGCTGATACAAAAACGGGCGGAATAACTTTAATAGGGGCGGACTATTACAAAAGTTGGAGGACTCGATCTTGAGGAGGCGGTGCTAAGATAAATGTGGACGTGGTTAAAATAAAATGGGCGGGGACAAACCAAATGGGGGCGGGTCAATTCCCAAAGGGGGCGTGGCTAAAGCAAAACAAGGCGATCTACGTTCTTATTATTTCTTTCGCTACGAATAAAATGCAATGATAGAAATCCTTGAACTATAATTTGCGTTCCTTTAATGTAAATGATATTTTAAGATATGCGTTATCAATGAGTACTTCGATTTTTCAAAACAATCAAATGCTTATTAACGAATAACGCTTTATCTAAAACATTTCTAATGCAAGTGTCTCATTTACCACATCTTAATCTTTTATTCTTTAAAACTAATTAACAAATTAATCTAAAGTTATGACTCTATCCATCATCTTACATAACAGAAATTAAATAACTGCTACCATACTGCGTCTAGAAATGTTTCGAAAGACCTCCATGCCAATTCGTTCGGAAACAACCGCCGCAATTTCAGACGAAGAAAACCGCAATTATCCGGGCGGCGACCCAATGAATTCTTCCACCAATAAATCGGAAACGGAGCACGGCAGCATCGAGAAACGGTCTCGCAAGCCGCGAATTCGCGGAACTCCAAGCCCCCGAGAACAAGCTATTGATTACGGGGGCCGGAGACGACGCCGCCGCCGCCGCCGTCGCGTAGAGTTGCAGCTTCGCATTCGGGAATCGGGGTTTCCATCGAGATGATTTTCCCGTCGCGGGCTCGCCGGAAGTCGCTAGGATAAATAGCCCGTTCTCGGGCCATAATTTCGATGATGAGGCCGCGGTATCTTACCGTGAAAAATCAGGGGAGCCGTATCTGTGACGAGGCCACGGATGATTCAGCCGGCGCTCCTCTATTCATCGGGACACACTCGGAACGAGTCCACGAAGAGACACACAGAGAAATCTCTCGAGGATCCCCGCGCGTCTTTATCGCGGTACCGGCTTCGGAAAACCCGGGCGCTCGCGGGACGACGGAGGGGAGGGTGTCCCCGAGAACTATCGTTCTCAAAAGGACTCGCCTACCGTTTTCTTTGTTTCCGTCTTTCTACGCGCTCCGTCTCCGTTCCGCCCGCTAACAATGAGCCCGTCTCCTTTGAAGCCGCCGCGGCGTACCGTTTTCGTTTCGTCGTGCTTTCGCCGGATATGGGAAGGGTGCCGATCACGTGGCACTGCCCGCCGCCATTCGTTACACTCGAATAGCGTTAATGGATCGAATTTCGGCGCTTTTGTCTTCCGAGGAAATTCGGGATCGTTCTTGTTAAGTTTTCGCGACGGTCGGAAATCGAAGGTAATGTTGCGATTGTAATTCGGAAGTCTACTCATCGCGTCGCTGGTCGTAATAAATATAGTTTATCATTGTTATTATTATTTCAACTTAGATCCTTGGAGAAATATTTTTCTTATGAGATATAAATCGAATAGCTTATTCATTGTTCTATCTATTATTCACCAAAGAATATGGACGTGTTCTCAACTCACATTTATAATTATATATCTCAGTAATTGTACCGTATTCTGATTTGTTTTCTTCAGAGAAACGTACATTTCTGAAAAAGTTGCACTATAATAAATTAATTCCCTGCACTAGCTAATGAACTTTAATATCTACTAATATACTAAAATCACAATGTCCCCTGAGAAGAGACAACGGGGCGCAAAGGGTTAAAAATTGTTCGAGGTCGCCGGTAATTTCATAGATCTACTATATCACCGTTCTACGTCGAGTAAAATCGAAGTTTGTTCATGTGGATAGTTCGAGTGAAACGTAGAAGTCGCCGCCATTTCAGCGGTTCGTTTGACGAGGCTTACGCCGGAAATGGGGAAGCTGATCTCGTGACAGGAGGGCGTCAACGGTCGCCATTTGTTACCTCGCGGCGAAATTAATGGATCGAATTCGACGTTCCTGTCTTGCGAATAAATTACACGGAGGCCAGAGGCGGATATGGTACCTCGGCGATGAGCAGTCGGGGCGCGCACGTTGACGAAAACTCGCGTGATTCTACCGCGTACGCGAACATCGAACGGAGAATTGATTTTCGGTGTTCGAAGTATTGTTACCGCGAACGTAATCTACGGTTGCTATAAAAGTTTCCTAAATTATTTCGTTCACTGTCTTCAGCGTGATGAAACTGCCGCATGCGCAGAAACGCGGCTCGGCAACGAGCTTCTAACGGCGACTGTTTAATTAATGAGTCACTATCACGTTATACTGGCAAAGTTTTTCCATTCGTTTCTCGTTGAAAAATTTTATACGAAAGTTGGAGATCAACTCGCCTCTTCCCCGCGGAACTCCGGAAATTCGCCTGCGCGCTGCCCGGCTCGTACGTCAGGCCGCAATTAATTATAATCATGGCTTAATCGTGTTAATTATTAATTGTAATCGTCGTTTCATTGTATCGCATTTTAATGCGCCCGTCGGAAACGATGAGTCAACAGATTGCAGAATTCATGTTCGCGAAATAGACTCTCTCTTTGCTTCGATCTTTTTGTAATAATTTTTTGAAGACAGAAATTCCCTTAAAAATCTACTTTGCAAACTTGCAATTGTTCACTCGCGAACCTTGACAAAAATCTAAGAACAATTAATCTCGGTATTACAATACAAATTGATTCGGAGATATTTCAACTCCTACTATTATTTAAATAAATTTATGCGTTGCATATTTATCTTCGCCAACATATTTACAGGCTTTGATATAAAATTTCTTCGTTTTAAAGTAAATATTCTACGCGTTCCAAAAACTCCTCGTGCACCTCTGTCTTCGTTTCAGCCAACCCTTTGGTTATTTACCGAATTTACCTAATTGGATAACCGAGAGGCGTCATCGTATCGCCGGATACCGCGTCGGTGATTACAGGAGGGCCGCCGGCAAAGTAAGCCGCCCGGTAAATTAAAAATCCGTTTCTACTTTGATTTCTTTGGACGGGGAAAGGAAATAATGAAATTCGTAAGGTAATCGATGGCAAGGATATATCCAAGTGATCATCCGACCGGCTGAATATCTTGCAGCGGGAGCTCCATTCGACCGGTCTGACCCAGTTTCCCCTACCTTCGACGTCTAATGCGAATTGATTTTCGGATATTAAAGGTATGAAGTGAAGTACCGGGGTCTCGGCCCGCCGCTTTTTTTTTTCTTCTCTCGTCCTTTTAAATTGGCAATAGACGGACGCGGCGCACCCTTCGTGGTTTGTCCGCGACCATCGTCATCATCGTCGACTGGTCTCCGAGGACCGTACGCGTACAATGGAAGTCGAATAATTAAATAATGAAAGTTGACCAAGAAAGATAGAACGCCGTTTGAACTACACCGGTTTCACGCCAGCGATCGTTTCGTCACGCGAGAGAGACCCGTACGGACGGTATCGCGTGTACAGCCGGTCACGAAAGTGTTCGTACGTCTGTTAAATTTTAAATATTTTCAGGGAAAGAGAAACGAATCTGATTCTGCATATTTCATGGGCGCTGATTAGCTCGTTAGTTGTGATTAATCCGAGCGAGATCGAAGCTGAATGAAATCAGCAACGGGGATTATGTTGTATAACAAAAAGGGTATATTTTAATTTCTGTTATATATATATAAATTCGTGATAATATATATTTCTTTGTTATATTATTAAATCAATGATAGGAAGAGATATTTCGTTACCGCAGTCATAAATGAACAACAAGAAGAAATATTTCGTTACTGCAGTCATAAATAAACAAGAAGAAGAAATATTCCATTTTTCCTATTGACAACGGTAACGGATGATTCATCGGTAAAATATCATAGCAACGTACGATAACAATAACGTGAGAATTTGATGAACTGAAAAATCGAGCGAGCTTTGAACCCCGATGGCTGTGAAATTTCTCCGTGATAATGATTAATTGATACCAAGGTACAAGATGAAAGAACAATGCGGGCACAGAGGCTGTCGAAGCACGCCGCGAGATCGATCCCTCGCCATTTTGTTAGCCTGTATTGAGAAACTCGATCTTCCGGTCCCGCCGCGACGTGAATGGGTTCGTTTAGGTGTATCCTTTAATTTAGTATAATTAAGTAATCCTCGTCAGGGCCGCACAGGCTTATAACCGAGAATTAAGCGCACGCCTGCGCCGGCCGTGTACCTAAACCATTGACGATGCATATCGCGGCTCGTGACGGTGATTTCATTTGCGCCGCCATCTTGGCTCCGTAAAAATACGGCCGCAATTAACGCCGTCGCGACATGTTTACGCACACAGTCGGATATTTTTCTGCGCCGAGGTAGAACTTTATTTGTTATTCGATATTCGAGTTTCGCATGGATGGTTTTCGAAAGAATATTATTTCGTTCGGTCGCGTTTATTTTTATTTCTTGCACGTCACCCTGTGCAAAATCGTCCTTCACGCTCGCCGCCATTTCTTTTATCCGACCTCGAATCATTTCATTCTTTGCCTTAGTTTTCAGATTTTATTAGCGAAGTGATAATTTTCTTTATCAATGTTACACGACGAAATTTCTATTATCAACGACTGTCGAATCCATTTTAATAATTTCAAAGAACAAAATTAGCAGTTATCGGTTTTTTTTTTTAATAATTATCGTGTCGCGACGCAAACGAGCTCGCTTTCCCGTGTACGTCTTTCCAGTAAACGGTCGCTGCTTTATTTATTCAAAAGACTGGAAGTAACTCGTCATAGTTGCCCATTAAAAATCGCACACGCCCCGCCGCGCGCGTACAGCCGCGGAACGTCGACAACTAATAGGGTTTCAGCGTTCGCCTGTCATTAGCAAAACGGCTTAAAGTCATTTGCAAAACGGTAGAAATCGAAACTGTCACGCGTACGTATTCGCGCGCAATTGACCGACATCTTGATCGTTCCATTAAATCTCGACAAGTTCGCCGAACGAAATATTATTTCGAGCAGCACGATGTTTGTAAGCTTCGAGTGGCGTCTGACAGTCGGCCGGCGCCGCGGTGTTTGACACGCCGCGGCGCTGAACACGCTCGACGGGCGTCGCGCGACGCCGATTTCGCCGAACGAAACGAAATTAAAATGTGTTTCCGCGAACCCGGGGGGCCGTTATCAATCCAACAAATGATCCGCGGACAACGATATTCGATCAAAGTCCTGGTCCGCGTGGCCGCGCGACCAACTTACCGTTTCGCGGCGCGGAAGCGTGACAGACAGTAGCAATTACGCGCATCGGATCTCATTGTTATGAAGCATTTATTTGCCCGGCGCGCATGGCTTTGATGCATCGGCGGGGCCTCGATCAGTTTCGCACACGCATGTCAGCCTGCATGCGAGCCCACCAGCGATGCTTCCAGTCGATATTCCTCTCTCTCTTTTTTTTTACACAGAGACGTTTCTCCCTGGAGGAACCGCGCGATTCCTAGGACGCCATTTTTATTCGCATCATCGAAATATTCCCAGCTTTCTGAGATACTTTTCTCTATATTTATATATTTATTTATAATATCTCTGTATTCGTCCTCGGCTAATTTCTTCATTAATATTTTTTAAAAGGAAGGCGAATAACGTATTTCTATTTCGATCGATAAACAAATTGTTGGAAATCATTTTTATTCGTACCAGGAATATCTTGATCGGTTTTCTTAGATCTTTCGATGACCTTCGTTTTCATAGTTAATTGATTATATAATAATTTCACTCGAAGAAGGGAAACGCGAATTTTTATTTTTTAACGAGAAGATAAACAACGATGAAAGATAAAATTGTTTCGTAACAGTTCACAGCTTCTTTAATGATGTACGAAAAGGTCAGCGATCTTCGATTTCACATTTTGCAGAATGATCTTGCAAATTTTGTTTTTACAAGAATTAGAACGTTTTAATTAAAATTAAGAAATTATAGATTTTTGATCAAGTAGATAAAAGACAATTAGATAGAAATATGTAAAGTGTATAAATAATTATCAGACGGCGGATGTCTATGCAAAATGTCTTCACCAATTACTAGAAACTGCGTAGATATTTATTTACGATTCCAATGAATTAACAGTAATACAATATTTTCAAATTGCATAAACGTTCTTCCTATTTTCGATCTGTTCACTTTTTTTATAAATGCAGAAATTCCTCATTCTAGTAATCATTAACACAGCGTTCCCAAGCGAAATGATATCAGTCGAGTTATTACATATTTCCTTGGAATTCTTAATAGTTTAATAACGAAGTGAATTGATTAATGGCTTATCGTTGCCAAGCCGGTAGAGCATCAATCTTCTCCGTTTCCGTTTACGAAAACGATCAGCCGTTCGCGTTTCTGTTTCATTAATTTTTCCTTACCTCCTTTGTTGCAGCTTCGGTGACTCGGCGTTTTCCTTTGTTCTTCCACATTCCCTCCCCCTAATTACCCTCGCCACTGTTTATCCTGCACGCTTCTTTCTGCCTCGTCCTCCGGCATAATTTTCCCTCCCCGACATTTTGTTCCTAACCTACTCCGTCACGTTGCTATAGTTCTCCGTTGCTTCCTGCCGAATTCTCGACCGATCCGCGAACCAAACGCGTTTATTATACAGCACGAACGTGCGCGACACTGTGAAATAAAAGATCACGTTTGAAAACATTCGTGGGTAATGTTTAAATCGACTTTTCTACAGTGAAGGAACATAAGCTTGTGCGACTCTTTTATGCCAATCGTTACATCGACTTGAACGAAGCGATGAATTTCACTTCTTCCTCGGTTTCTTCTTTGTTTAACAAATTAATGTTAACCCTTTGCAGTCGTTTTTGCAGTCGATAGCAAGGCTATCTATTTATTTTCTTTTATTTCTACATAAAATTAAAACATTATTTTGTTATAGTACATCTTTGCTTTATAAAGGAATTAGTTTCCTATTTTCTTCTCAATCTTGCATATTATGTATTATTGTTCGACGAAAATGAATTCCGACCAGCACGACACCCGTCTATAAATTTAATACGACCGCGAAGGGTTAATCCACAAATTCTTGCAAATTCAGATTCTCGGAACAGAAAATTCGGCAATTAACTTTATTCTCTTTGTCTCTGGTATCGGCGAATGAGAAAGCAAAGCGATACTTATATTTACAATAAATTGTCTAATTATTGTATCTCGTGTACAGTTAAATCTTGTAAATTCTACGAACTCGTTCACAATAGATTGTAAATATAAGTGAACTGTTTGAAAGCAATATTTAAACGCCAACGTACGATCGTTTAAGATGATCGTATTCGATTACAATGCATTTTCTCAAGCGTTTGTCGATCTGCGTGCATTTGTCGGGATCTCTTTGTTGTTTAAAAACAATTTACCCTTTGTACTCGAAACCATTCTCGCTGTAAATCTAAAACAATTTTCCTGACTTATAATATTTCCACTTTATATTTTATATTTATAGTACTTCCATTTTATAGTTTTTCCATTTTATGTATCAACGGTTTCACTTCTAACGAACTTTTAAACATAAATTTCGTCAGCATAAAAATGATCTCGGTGCCTCAGAGTGACCGCTCGAGCGCAAAGGGTTAACTCGTTCCTTCTATTTTTCACCGTACGTAAATATCGCGGCTGAAATGCCGCGAACGCGCCCCAAACATTGTGACACGCTTGTCTGTTCCAGAGCCGCCCTTCCGTTCCCGTAAATCGCCTTAATTATCGGGAGTCGCGTTTAACCCGCGTTTTCGTTAATTACTCGGCGAGCACGCGTCGAAAGAAATCATTACCGGGTAGATCTCGACGTCCCCGCGGCGGCCCCTGTTCCGTTTGATCCTAGGCGCGGCGCGAGGCTCTCCGTGGAGTCGCGGCGAACGACGATTATAATTGAGCGTAATTAACGAGCGGAGTGTAAACGTCGGGATCGCGTCGTCCCGGAACGAGGCGGAGGGCTCTACCCTTATTCGTTGGGCTCGCCGGAGCGAAAGTAACGCGGAGCGATCGACGGGTCGCTTGATCGAGACGCATCGAGTGTTCGGGGATCTGTGTTTGATCGAAGAGTCTTCAGAAATTCGAGAGCGTGCCGCGCGGGTGTTCGCATCACGGAATTACCTCGGAACGGGTAATTGTTACAAATATGATAACACTTTGACCAACCTGTGCCGGAAGTAGCAGGGAGAACACGAGTCAGGCTCGAAATCACCTTTTTAGATCTCTGAAATTCGTTTTGGGGGATGTTCTGTGTGTCCGTATTTATTTCTTGCATAATTTCAGTCGTATCTCAGCCAAGTAATTCTTACAATTATATTAACAATTATATTATATTAATACTGTGTAAAATATTACTGAATAACACGAGTATATCGATACAAATTTAGAGACGACTACTTAGAAAACAAAATGCGAGAAAATTAGTAAAAAGTCGACAAAAACATTGCTTTCTCTTTGATATTATCCACAATGTAATTATTAACCCTTTGCACTCGAAGCCATTTTAACAGTATTTCCATTTTAAGCGACTATTTGCATTTTATACATAATATCAATTTATACCGAATATATATTGGTATATATAATGCCAATATATGTATACCAATATATACCAAATTAACTCTTGCGATTCATACGAACAGTTTCAATTTTAACAATTTTTCTAAAATTAAACTTTGTTGCTGTAAAAATTATTTCAAAAGGTGAGAGAACAATTTTAATGGTGCCTCAAAGTCACCACTCGAGTGCAAATGGTTAATATAATCGCATCCATGTCTTTAATTTAATATTTTCATGTTGAAAATGTGCGCACGGACAGGAGGAATACGGTGGAAATTATGCAAGTTCGTTAACCGAGTCTTTGCGTTTATTTTCAACAAATTTCGTGCCACCTAGGAACACGTACAAAATACGACACGGTAAATCGATGATGTAACTCTACGTGTACGATGTTACAGTTTCAGCAGAATTGTTCGTTTTCGTCGCAAGAAAAGAAACGAAACGCCTCTTAAACAATAGTTAAAGTTGTAAACGCAAGGACCAGTCCGCGGCGAAATATTTTCGAGTTTAAGGGTTTGTTTTTTTGTTATTCGAAGGAAATCGGGGTGGAGGGTGGAGAATTTAGGGGGGGGGGGGGGGCGCATTTTAACACGCAATTGCTCGTACCCACGCACACAGGCATACCAGTTAACTTTATTAGAAACTCTTTAACAATGCAGAACAGAGCTGTGTCCGCGAACTATGTACAAACAATTGCCGCGGTATATATATATATATATAATAATTATTTAATCGTTTCGTTCGATTGACGCGACGCGGCCACGGTTTCTTGGCTTCGAGTTGATCCGTGGACGCGACGATTTTGTTGCTCATGCGACGCAATTATTAGACTGCGGATTTTATGCATTTTTAACAATAAAACATTGCGAGGACGTTAGAAGAGTTTTTTGGGATATTTTTATGTTGCTCGATCGTTATTCAGATCGTTAATGAAATAGAGGGAAATGAAAGAGATTTTAGTCGGAGTCGCGTAAACTTGAACAAGTTTAATTATGCATAAAATAAGCAGTCTAGTAGTTACGCGTCTCTGTTTTATCAGCAAGCGATTCTTGGACTGATTTTACAGCCGGGGCTACGAAAGAATCGATTTGAGCGGCGCGGAAGGCTTTTCAAGAGAAATCCTCTATTCGCGTGACTTCGGTTCTTCTGTGTGGAACATTTAACTCCGCCCTGTCTTCTAACGAGTCTTGAGGTGCTAATTAAACTGTCGAAAATAATTTACTTGACTATTTTAGGAGACTGCTTTACCAAGGGGTGGAAAGTAAATTGTTATCTCGGGTATAGGAGAACAGCGATGATTTTTCTGATTACTTTAGTTTGCACTTAAAATCAGCCGAATAATCTCGTTTCAATAATATGATAGAAATTGTTATTAACGCGTTCGATAATGGAAGTTTTTTTCTCTTGTTCTTTTATTCCCTTTTATTCTCTTTACACGAGAGAAACGTATTTTCTTGAATAAAATTATGGCTTCCTTCTTTGTAATTAGAAATGGAAATCTCGCTTGCAAACGTAGAGTCTTATTAGGAATTCCTATGAAAAATTCGAAGTTAAGCAGACTAGCTAATAACAATAATTTATCTCCTTTTTATTTCAAACGAAATAGGACATCAATATTTGAACTTAATCCCAAAATGCAATTTCAATATTATTTTCATTCATTTGAATATCCTAAAGTTCAACCGAAATTGAATATAAATCTTTTATTTCATAGAATCAATAACTTCATCTCAAATAATTCGATGTTTATTCGACTCACGATCTAATAATTAAAATTAAGAAAATATTGGTAAAATAAGATATTGGTAAGATAAATACTAGTAAAATGAGAGCTGACATTAAAGAACAAGTAAATTCAGGATAACTTTACCATGAAACCTTAAAAATACTAACGTTACAATATAAAAAGCAACAAAGAAACGAAGTCGTGAAAATTGGTGAATTGTCGATAGCGCGACAACTTTATACTAAAATTTAGGCAAAATTTAAAGAAAACAGTTCACGCGGCCTTCCGTTTATCGTTCACGAATCACATCTAACCGGCAGCCGTCAGGCTGACGATACAGCCGTCGAAGGAAGCACTTTCCGAAGCGGATTCTTTCGTCGCCCGGCACGGTTCGCTCTAACAAGAAAAATTTCCTCGAGAATAGCTGATAACTTGGTTGTCTACGTAGCGGTAAATAATGAACGCTCTCTCCTCTATTGACAGTGAAACAGACAACAGCCGCGGCGGCTGCCCCGCGCGAGAGCATTGCGCGCGTACAGGTAGCATAAATGTGTTGACACGCTTACGTTAATATGCGGAGCGCGTCGCGGCGACGTTTCCCCGGTACATCGGCGCGCCGGTTGCAAGCCGCTGAGAAAAATCGGCTCGCGTTCGCCCGAAAAATAGACCGGGCCGATAGCGACACTCCGCGTCCGATTGAAAATTTGATCGCGGCCGCCGCCGCTCGGCAAATCCGACGAAAACCGCCGAGAATTCGTCGCGCTCGCAGAAAATCGACTGCCCCCCATTGTGCTTGCCACGGGACGCGTTCTCGCGCCCTTCCGATTTTCCTTTCTCGGCAGACGGCGACCCTCTCTTGTCGACTCCGATTCGCCTTAGCTCTGCGACCGAATTAATCCCGCCGCGGAATATTTCGAATCTCTCCGGAAAAATAGCGCGCCGAGCGTGCACGCTCGCAGCGTTTCCCGCGAACCCGGTGCCTTAGAGAATTGTTAGCGAATTTCTCGTTCTAAGTGGCTTCCATTTGATCTTGCCGCGGCATTTTTCGACGATTTTTATACGAAATCTTGGAAATTATTTGTCGGCCGAACGCGAATTTTTCCGACTTGAAATTTCACGCAATCGATCATTAGTATTTTTGGCAATCGTTGTTCATAGCTTTTTGAGTCGATCTCAAGCAGCTCGAATTTGGTTTGCATTTAAAACGTAATTTTAATGTTGCTCTAGATGCCACGAAATTTCTTGTTCGTTCATAGAATGCGCTTTCTGTGAAATCCGATTTTTTGCATCGTTTTTAAGCGTTTCAAATTCTTTAAAATTTCTCTGTTTTTTTTTCATCATTTCAAGTAACAACAAAATTAAAAAACCTACTTTAGACAATTAGACAACACGTACCAACAATTTGCAAAGATCATTTAGTTTCAAGGAAGTTGCGTACCTAAATCGAACACTTTTTGCCATGCGTTGCGTTAGAAAATCGACGGCGGACAAAGTATGAAATTAATGTAGCATTGTAGGAAATCGGAAGGTTAATAACGGGCACTTAACGCGTTAAAGTAAGGCACAGGATTCGAGGGAACGCTGGTTCGAGTTTCCGATCGAGCAAAGCGATAATATTTCCGCCATTAATTACACATATATCGACAACTCGTGTTTATGGGCGACCGTTAACGCCGATTCGATTCGGTTCGAATGAGAGGTCCTCCTATGGCTAATTCAGTGCTCTCTCTCCCCCTATCTCTCTCACTCTATCTATCTATCTATCTTTCTCCACATTACTCGTTAAAAGTTCGAGGAGCCGTTTCGCGGCCGAATTCCGCAGCGATTCCGGCCAGCCGCGTCTCAATTTCCGGTCGGCGATCTCGGACCAGCCTCTGCGCCGGATTCTATGGGTCTCTCGCAACAATTTCTCGAGTGCATCTCGATAATTCTTCAACAATTCCACGAGAATTCCACGAGAATTCGACGACAATTCCTCGGCGATATCTCGACGATTCTTTCGCCCGCGGAGACTCTCCGGCGATTGTTGCAGTCTACGATAGACCCGAGCCGACTCGAGATCGCAATCGGCTCCAGCCTCTGCGCCCCTAATTGGAAGAGGATTTCCGCGGCGGTCGCTTAACAAAATATTAATCGCACGCAACGGTCTCGCTTTGTTTGAGCACGGACACCGGTCTCGGCCACTCGATAATGGAATTTCATTCGTGGACACTCCGGTTCGTTCAAAAGCACCGACTTAAAGGGGTACGGCACTGTTGGCTCTCTCGATAGTCGATTGTCTTATTGTTGATTAGAGAATCTCGTTTTCGTTTAGGTAAACGTTGGACTAGATGGTACGACTAGGCTGCGGACATTTATGCGAAATAAACGTTGCGTTCATTCAAAGATGAAGGAGCTATGAAATGATACTGTTCTCAGTAGTTTTTAAATGTTGAAAACGCAACTTTTTTGAACTTGGAAATTTCACTCTTTTGCGTTTGGTTTGATTAGGCTTCTTCTAAACGCGTGACATTTAGTTATGACGATTGTTTATAGTGAGCAGGGGAACGAGTGTAGTATTTTTGACTAAAAAAAACATATATCTTCGTTTTTCGAGAATGAAGAGTGTTTAAAAATCAAATATTTGGAATATGTTATAAGTCGAATGAAAAGAAGTAGTATGGGTTTGCTATTATGCTGAAAAACTAATATGCGATTTAACTAATAATTCTGGCTTGCATTCTTTGCATAGAGTGTTGTTAATTGCTCAGAGAAAACAACAACCAGAAAATTAAAGTCTTGCACAGGAATTTCGATCAGCACCTAAACTCGACATAATCGTCAATCATAACCAATTAACATCGCCTTAATTAACATCAACATTAATAACGCTGCAAGTATTCTTCTTCTTCAAGATACATTTATATACAACTAAATCAGACTATCGTAACGTCTAACTTTTCACGAATTAACATATTCGTCATTAATCAACAGTTTCGCCCATTTCGCATAAACTTTAATACAATAAAAGGTTAACAACGCCGCAAGTATTTCCCCTGTTAACCCTTCGCGGTCGTATGTCTACTCTCCGCCACGAAAGCAATTTATTTATCTTTTTTATTTTTACATAAAATTAAAACATATTATTGTGTTACATATGTCTGAACATTAAAACGGAGTTAATAAATTTCGCTTTTCCTTCTTTTATTACTGTTATCTTATTACTGTTCACTGAAAGAAAATTAATTACAACCAGCATGACTTACGTATAAATTTAATACGACCGCAAAGGGTTAAAAATCCAAAGTGTTCTGAATTAGGCACTGGTCCAAATAATTGTTGCTCTCCGCACGTTATAAAACAACGTATCGTATGATCTGATTTATAATAATCAGATCAGCAAATCTGGCTTGTTCGCGATTAAGTCGTTTCTTAATCCTAAATAAATCTCAGGAATGACTAGCAACGGCGAGGATCTAACTCAACAACGTTTAATCATGTTAAATACAATATCGAGTGGCCATAACATAAATGCAATAGTTTCACAACGAGCGTTCGAATCCAGGTGTCCAGAATTCATTGTTAAGATGTCGGACGTCTCTAACGAAATTGCGGAGAAAAGTATTAAGTACTATGTCCATCGAAGCGATCCAACATATAAGGAACCATAGTTGGTTTAATTCCTATTAGTTTATATTATATTTTAATAAGTTCATTGATTCCAGCATTCGTCTCGGCATCCATTTTAGCACCAATCTTAGCATCTGTTTTAGCACCGATCTATCTTAACACCGGTTTTAGCATTCATCTTAGCACCGTTTTTAGCAGCCATCTTAGCACTGATCTTAACCGAACTTAACGACGACCACAGCTGATCTGGTCCATTAAACAGCGCCGTACCCCGTTAATCCAAACAACACAACTCCCACACGTTCGCTGGCAGATTAATAGAGTCGATAGTTTCACCGCGTTTCACCCGCCGAGTTCATCTCGCGTAGGTCCATGGTACACACAGTTCACCAGAAGAATACCTTCGGCATTAAACCGAGAAACGGTATCTCTAGACCCTGGTCACGGCGATCCCCGGTCTCCCGGGGTCCAAGGCCTACCTAGACGGCCTCCACGCTTGGTTCCTGTATCTGCAAAGCAAGACCTTCTTGAACGCCTGTCGGAAGACCTTGTTGAAGATCGTGTAGAAGATCGGGTTGACCATGGAGCTGGCGTAGCCCAACCAGGTGGCCAAGTCGAAGATCGTGTGGTCGATCTGATGCTCGCAGTCCGGGCAGACCGCCGGGATCAGATTTAAGACGAAGAACGGCGCCCAGAGGATCACGAACGTGAAGAACACCACGCCCAGCACCTTGGTCGCCTTCTGCTCCAACCGGATGATCCTCCCGTGGCGGGAACTGTTGCGGGACACCACGCTGCTGGTCCTCGAGTGATGGCTACGCACCTGGCCGGAGTAACGGTGCAGACACGGGGACGACGAGTTGCTGCTCTGCTTCGAGCTCAGAGTCGCCGCGCCGTTGTGCGCTCGCAGCGTCGCCGCTCGACGGATCGGTATCGCTTTCGAGGCCAGCAGCGAGGTCCTGGTGCTTCCTGGAATCGCAGAGAAACGGGTTCTTGTTTTAGT
>NC_135777.1:17375359-17390779 GCF_028453695.1 Augochlora pura | reverse complement strand
AAACAATTAAATCCCTTAGACTCCCATCGAATTTCTATTCCCTATTGTGATAAACTTACAATAAAAATTTAGATGAAAAACCTATTATAATTAAAACCTCCATTAAAATTTTATTATAATTAAAACCTCCATTAAAATGTTATTATAATTAAATCCAACCCCTATTTAAATCAAATTATAATTACAGTTCCTATAAAAGATATATTGTAATTTAAATTTCCATTAAAGAGGACTCACTACAATAATAAACTTATTCTAAAAATTTAGATTAAAAATTTATTGTAATAAAAACCTTCATTAAAATTTTATTATAATTAAATCCAATTATAATTACAGTTCCTATAAAATATATGTTACAATTTAAATTTCCATCGAAGAGAATTCACTATAATTTAAATATTTGTCTTGCGCGGCCACAGGATATAAATTTTTATTCGATTACTTTGCCTCCGTAAACGCTAATCCGAGGCGGGGCTCGCGCCATCGCCGGACGTTCTCGTTGGTTTTAAGGAATCGCGGCACCGTTCCGCGGCCGTTTTTAATTATTCAAGTCCCAGCGAGAACGGAATTCGTTCGTGGAATGAAAGAACGTCGCGTGCGTTGCATAAACCGTTTACGGCGTGTTTTTACGGCTGTCTAGGCATTTCAATAAGACGACTCAAGGAGAGACCGCGCGGCACGGTCCAGTTCTGCGCGGATTCGTGCGACGCGTGCCACCCCCGCACGGCGACGGAAAATTTAGCGCCGATTTAGGAGCGAAAAATTCTGAACGCTATTGATAATCGATAATTCTCTGTTGCACGCTGTGTATACGGAAGTTCGTCGAAACATTTTCGTTGCTTAAAACAGTGGAAGGAAAGCGACTTTCAATCCAGGATGCCGGTTTTAATTTAAAATGTCAGTAACGAGTAACCCTCGTAAAGTTCTTCCTTTTTCTTTTCGTAAACGTGTAATCTTCTCAAATGAAATTTGCAAGAAAGACATAAAACGGGCAAATAAAAACAATAATAGTAATAATAATAAAAGGAAAATCTCCAACGACCGAAGTCGGCGTGTCAGAATTCTACAGGAAGTGTAGCGTTGAAAAAATTGTATTTCACGTGTTATTTGACAAATCACAATTTTGTTGCGATATTTCAAGTTTAACATAAATTTTTAAGACTGAAGTATGATTGTACTATATTTTCTCTTCCCCTTGTTCCGCAACGTTTCAGCTTCAACGCGACAAAAGTTATCCCATTTCTATAAAAATTCGTTCGAATTTCGGCGGAGATTCGTTTCCACGGCCCACGCTCCGCGTCGTTTCAAGCGTTCCTCGGCCGGCGATCGAGAAAACAAGGGGGAAAGAAACCGGCCGACGCCCGCGACACGACCGATTAAGCCGGGAAATGGAAAACAGCCCTCCGCGAAATTTGCATTAATGGCGTATGTGCGTTCCCGTTCTATCGATCCCACCTTAACAATTACACCGCGGTCCCTGGAATAAGACGCGGCAACGCGGTCCTATCGCGTTTCCATCTCCATTGCCGATGCGAATTTCTCGGGTTACACGCGAAAACTAATTCCGCGAAACTCCCGTGTCGCTTTACCCTTTTCCCTCGCAGCCGAGTCTCGCACGAACGGCCGCGGCGCAGTCTCTACCTACGTCTGAGAAAAATGTTTCGCGACGACGACGACGATGCTTGGCGCCGTGGCCTGATACCGGGTCCGAACGGACCGGCAAAATTTGCGTTTTTTACGAGCCCTCGTAAGAGAGGCGCGGGACTATTACCATTCGAATTGTATCACGTTATTAGGCTGCCGGACGCGCTCGCGCGAATTACGCTTTTACTGAGGAATTTCGGATGAATGAGCAGCGGCGAATTGTCGACTTTTACGAGACACGGTGCATAAGGTATGCGGGCCTGCCGACAACTATGCACTTCATTTGTTTTCAGGCACAATTAGCTTCGTATTTATTCTTTGTTATATGCATATATTCATCGTGTTTATTGCTCTATATTTCTTTTTTTAAATAGTATTCTACGTCGCATCCATTACACTTGCGGTTATTAGCGACGACTTTTAGTTGGGGATATTAGAATTTACTGTAAAGGCTTGAATTTTTCAGAAATGAGATAACTTGTCCTATTTGTTTGCTGTTATTAAGGTTATCGTGGAGGTTTAGTTTAATTTCGTATTTAGCGCGTAGTTCTGTGTACTTGGAACAATTTAGAAGAATGTGTTTTATCGTTATTTGAGAGTTGCAAATATCGCATAGTGGAGGACTAGTTTTGGAAATTAAAAAGGAGTGAGTTAATTTGGAATGATCTATTCTAAACCTGTTTATCGCTACTTGTTGTTGTCGGTTGAGTTGCTCTATATTATTTCTTGTATTTACACCCAATGGTGACTGCAAAATATTAGAAGAATCGTTCGTCTTAAATGGCGGCGTTTTAATCGCTACAGTCCTTTCAGCATTTGAAACATATTCAAGTCATTTCATCCAGTTTTAAAGGGGTTGTTGCGTTTTAAAAGGTGATCAAATACCTTTCGCCGGGCGTCGCAGGCACTTTTATCTTAAGGCGAGACTGCGAAGATTGGTTCCGACGAGCAACGAAAATTGCTCATCGGCTTTTGAAGCCTCGTAATTTCCTTTGCCGCGAAAAACGATCCAAATCGCGTTACACGTCATCTCCCAGGGAACGCGGCGTTAAGTTTGCGGGAGTGAGAGAGAAAGAGAGAGAGCGAGCGAGAGAGAAAGAAAGAAAGAGAGAGAGAGAAAATATCAATAAACAGAGACAAGTTAAATAGATCCGCGGCTGCGCTTCGCCCGGAACACGTTTGAACCGCGCCGGAAAATATTTTTATTTACAGAAACAATATTTGCGGTATCCGCGGACAGACAATGGAAATTTAGAGCGTCCCTGCGACGGCGTCGCGCGCGTCTCGATGGCCCGCGCGAACGTTGCTTTTCCACGGTTCCGCCGCGATCAAAAGTTTCCGATTTCGTTCGCCGGCTTTTAACGAACTTCGAAATTCTCCTGGTTTTTCGAGACAACAATCGAAATCCCACGCCGGCGTTTCCACCAATGGGGCACGATGCTCCGGCGTTTGTTTCATCTTCCTTTTTGCCGGACGTTTCTATCTGCTTCGCGCAGGTGTTCGCCGGCTTTTTAAGCGTCATTTTATCAACGACTTTAATATCCGCGAATAAATTAATTGCTTTTATCTGTTCGTACACCGCTCGAAGCGCGCAAAGAGAGTTCGCGGTGTACGGGACAGAGAAATTTGAGTTTTTTGGAATCGAAGTGTTCCTTTCTCGTGCAATCGACGCGCGATTCTCGATTTCGGATATATTTTCTTTATTTATAACCGAGTTGCGATTATACTGGCTCCGTTCGAGTGGAAGTATTCGGCACTTAATGCTTTATCGGTTCAATTTCGCCTCCTGTATGCAAATTCGTTAGCAAATCTAGCGAATGATACAACGTCGAGTGAATGAAAAGAGAAACGATTTTTGATTCTGATTTTAATAAAACGATATTTGATTCCCATTTCAAAGAGACGAATAATATATTTATATTCTAGAAATTCTATCGTGTTGACGATATTGAAATAATACCCTTGCTCGAAGCATTTTCCAGGGGCAGGTGAAAAATGAAATAAAAAGCCTCCCGTAAAAATGTCAGCGATGCAGTTTCATTCGATGAACGGCCGTCGTTGCGCGAATGTCATTCGTTCGGATAATTACCCTATTGTATAATAAATGTAATATGTAAGTGTCTTAAATGCAATACAAATTTCATAATCAACGTACGAACGTTTCTAAAAGAACATTGACGTTATTTCCAATCGTCTTAGGAAGTTCGAACGCTTTAACCCTTTGCACTCGAAGCCATTTTAACCGCAAATGTGTAATAATTTACCTGGTTCATAGTATGTCTATTCTATGCAATAAAGTGCACTTTCATGCGTACGAAATTGATTGTTGCGACTCGTAGCAACAGTTTCACTACTTGACAATTTTATAAATCTAAATTCTATTGCTATAAAAATTATTTTGGAACGTAATGAAATAATTTTAGTGGTGCCACGGAGTCACCATTCGAGAGCAAAGGGTTAACCCCTAGCATTATAATAAGGAGCCAGACTCGTGATACAGATTTCATGCAAAATCTATTAAATATTAATTTCTTCTACCTCGAAATAAAGATAAATTCTTCTCTTACCAAAGTCTGAAGACAGAAGTACATATAGACAATAAAAGAAACAAAAATTGTCTGATCTTGTTATTAAAAATATTAAGGACAAACAGTGCTAATCGACGCAGCGCGATAGGAATCGTAGTGCAACGGGTTAAAATATTCGTCTTAATTTACGCGACCATTTAAGACGGTCGAACAAAATATCGCGCAATTAGCGGCTTAACGAGCGGAGTTCGCGGAAACGCAAATATTGGGCTCGGTATAATCGGAGGCCTACACAGTCGGCGCAATTCGCCTTGTTCCGGTCGATCTCCGGCAGTTCGGGACAAATTGACGCCGCGACGGCTCCCTGAATCGCTGCTAATTACAAATTGCCTCTTTAATTACGCCGGTCCGCGTTTTAATGGTTTACGGAAGCCGCGGGGCGGCGCGGGCCGGTACGCTCGTATCGGCCCGGTAAATGATATCGCGTCTTACAATTAGTCGACCGAGTTATCTCGGCTTCGGCGCGCGGCCGAGCAACTTCCGGCGATCGACGCTGCCGTGGCCAGCTTCGATGCAGCTCTCTCTCTCTCTCGCTCTCTCGGTTAAATAATGATCGATCTTCGACGGCCGACAAATTCGGGACGAGCCGATGCTCGATTAACCCCTCCGCCCTGCCCCCTCCCGGATATCCTCTACACCGTAATTTTATTCGCGTCTTCTCGCCCGAGAGATTAATCGTCGCACCGGAACGGATTACGGCCGACGCTTTCGTTCTCCGCCGGTGAATCGATCTGTATTTACGCAGCGGACGCTCGTGAAAGGCAGCGATTTTTCAGAATCGATCCGGGCGAATGAAAGCGGACACCGCGCCCGGCTCGGAAATGGTTTTTCTTCGTGCGCGTTTCGCGGATTTCGTTGCAACCATCTCGATCGGCTCACGAATGACGGCCATTTTCGTAATTAGAAAATTCACGATCTTTAAAAACGTTAACAGGTTAATACATTTCAAGAAAGTTCTTCTAAGACACCCCTCTCATTTTCGCCTTTTTAATGATCTATTTCGGCATTTATCTTTCCTCTTTTCCAGCAACTGCCAGAATCTATTAGCAAACGTTAAAATTATTGTTCTAAACTCTAGAACGAAAAGTTCGACGCGCGTTCCTAGTGATTAGGTTTAAACACAGCGAGCCTGTATTCAGCGTGCACCAGGCACAAATTTTTCTCTCGGCCACAGCTTGTGCAAATTAGTCGATAAAAGGCCGCATTTGCATAAGCATCGTCAAGCTAATCATTATTGTTACGGAGTGACCGCGGCACGAACTTCGCCGATAACTTACATGATAACCGGCCTGTTCAGAGATTTCATGCATTCGTAACGCGTGCACGATCGCAGATCGGAACCGACCACGGCGAAGAAAGATCGATGGATTTTAACAACGTTTTTATTAGACCTGTCATACGGCGGAAGCCGCGACAAAGGCGGTTTCCAAGTTCCCGCTTTGTCGCGACAACCGCGCGGAAACATTGGCCGTCGATGCCCAGCGAACAATTACCGCGATATATAGAAAAAAAATATATCATTATTGGCCAGACGATAAACATACATTAAATACAGTTTCTGAACGAATTCTCCTAAAAACAGTATTTTCAAATTTCTTTCCTCCATTACCTCGTTAAGGAGTGTAAAAAGTATATTCTATTTTATGCTACTAAAATAAAAATTACCTTATCCGAATTAATTGTTTACGTTCACGCGTTAAAGTTACTCCACCAAAATAAAATATTTTATTCACCGAAATTTCATATGCTACACAAAATACCATCTTATTCCCATCGCGAAGGATTTGTTGTTTAAAACAGCGTTCCAAGCAATCTCTCTACGCATATCACCAAGTTCCGGTCCTGATTCACGGGTATAACAGACAGAGCTAACAAAAAAAAGCACTGGAAGCACAAAGCGAAACAATCGATACGGATTCATAAATTTGGCGGAACGTGGGCCCAGGCGCGGCGCCGAATATCGCCCTCGCGGCGAGCGAAACGAAAAATCAGTGGCCGCGCGCCCGCATTTGCACGGTAATCCGCGGGGATAATGAAATTTTATTTCGCGGGGCGCGCGCGCGCGCGAGCGAGCGAGCGAGGCTCGAGGCTTTTCCCGCGCGGTTATTGTACGTCCATAAGCTGGGCAATTTTTTAATCTTCCTCCGGTTCAGAAAGTGGAATGAAGTCTATGCTAGGCCGGGGCGCATTTGAAAAGGAAGAAAAACGTTGGTCGAGCGGAGAGATTACAGGCGGTAGAGAGAGACTTGAGGTCTGCGAGTGGGGGAGGGAGGGAGGAAGGGAAAAAAGGAACAGTCCTTTTTTTTCCTTTTTCGTCGGAATTGAACGCCGTTCCGCGGGATAACCGGATTCTAATTAAACTTCTTTCCCTCTCGTCATCTTTCTGTCTCCTTCCTGTTTGCCCGTCTCCCTCTCGCCTCTCTTCTCTTCCACCTCGTTCCTTCGTTCTTTCTCTTTTTTGCTCCGTCTCTTTTCCACCGACCTTTTTTTTCTCTTCGAAAACCGATGTAACACGCGATCATCGAATTCTCTTTGTTGAAATATCCCAGATTTTTCAGTGCTGAATTTTTCGAGCCGCTGCGGGTGCGGTTATCAGCGATTTCAACGGTTGGGAACGATGTTATTAGTATAACTCAGAATTATTAGTATGGTCATTTATCGTTGTAAATGTAATTATTTGTCATTAATGTAATTATTTGTCATTTTATTGTAATAATGCGTCATTATTAATATAGTAATTCAGTATTTTACTTAATCGATGTTTTTTGTTCGATAACAATATACTGTTGTGCAAAGTACTGTATCTTATATATTATATTACATTCATATTTTATTGCTATACTATTATATTTTATTCTTATCAATATTTCGGTTAATTTTTAGACACTGTTTATACACTGTTATAACAAAACGAAAAAGAAAAGAAAGTTAACAATCGAGCACCGTTTCTCAAAAATTATATAACATTCTAACGACTTGAGTCTATTTGGAGCAAGAGGATAAACATTGTTGTTCGCCTGCGTACAATTTCTAATAATTAACTTCAGTGTACAGAATCAACAACGTCCACCGACGCGTAAGAGTACTTTAGAAAATATCACGAGAGAAATTGGCAAATAAAACTAATAAACATTACCGAGCACGCTCGGTTATATTTTCGTGGGAAAGGGTCCGCGCCCCGTCCGAGTGCCGACACACGAATGTTTTCGTTTTCCGAACAATATTTGCGGCGACGCGCCGAGCACCGCGCGGCAAACACACACAAACACATTTCGTGAAATCGGAATTCGCGAGACGCCGCGGACATTAGCGGCACACGTGTTGCCGAGAGTGTTGCCGGGAGGGGGGGTTCCCCCTCTAATCTGCGGCGATCGGTAGTTCCAGAAATAGGGAAATCGTCTGCTAACGAGCAGGCCCGTTAAGGTCAACACGCTCCGATACGGATAGGACAGGGCTCGCCGCGCGGATCGAAGTTCATTAACTTATCGCGCGCCGGATCGGAGGATGTCGGGGGGCTCGTTCCAAATTTCGCGAAGCACGCCGCGCTGCCGTTCCTATCGGTAATGAAACAATTATTTATATGATAACAGCGTTCTCTTATCGACCGATTTCAAGACGCGGCAGCGTAGGGTTATGCCGAGTGTTCGCAAATTACTCGCGAACGGGAAATGAGAGGTTCCTGAGGTCATTCGAAGGAATTTCTTCCTTGGCGCAAATGCAATCCGTCGTTTAGTTTACGATTTATTAAGGAAAAATAGTGAACAATGAAAAGTGAGATCAACTGGCGCGAGGTGGATTAGCCAATTAATGGAACTGTGGACCAAATGAGCTCGCGTGTTATTGGTCAGAGTTACTTTTTAAAGTTGCGAATTACAAGTTGTAGATAAAGATGGAGAATTTTGAAAATGGAGATACTATTTATATTATTGTTATGCTATATTAATATTATCATACTGAATATGGTATATTAGATATAAATAAATATAACATATTAAATATAAGTAAATACAACATATTAACTAGTAGTGGGGAAGTTACGAAAATGCGGTAAAATTCGAGCGCGTGATTCTGGTTGTGGCTAGTCTCAATTTGGAATCGTACAATTGCGAGCTATTCGACATGCTTCGCGCGGTGGGCAATGGAACAGCCACGCGCCCGAGGGCAAACCTACTGGCAACGTCTTATCCCTGACGTCAGAGAAGAAAAACTCAAGTGTTTACGTTTTTCATGCTAGGGTTCGTTCTATTTCTCTTAATCCCGACATAATTTATGACAGGTCGCTGTCACATTCCTCAGCCGAGCAACGTGTAATGGCAACACCGTTCTAAAACTGCTCGAAATCTGCCCGAGTTTCTACGGGCTAAATAGTATATAAACGAAGACACTCTGAAATATTCCATAACAGAGTTCATGAATTCTAAAGATTAGAATTTGTTTAAGGCAGACATTTCCGTATTGAAATCTCATTCGAAAAGGTGTAGTAAAGCAAACAGGGCATATTTTGATTAAATCAACAGCTTTTGAAAAAAGACACACAGTTTTATATATTTACATATATAATCCGACATTTCATATGCACCAACCTAATAAAATGCACTTTATCGCATAAGATAGAAATACTACAAGCCAGAAGATTTATTTCGATTTATAGCGCTCGACGGGCGAGCGTCGCTGTGGACGACGGGTATTGGAGCGCACAGTATTTTGGGCGGATATATCCGCCAGCCGTCCGCTAAGGGTCTCTAACGTCCGAGAGGTAGAGGGGAAGTTACGAAAATGCGGTGAAATGCGAGCGCAGAGCTGGTCAACATGCTTCGCGCGGTGGGCAATGGAACAGCCACGCGCCCGAGGGCAAACCTACTGGCAACGTCTTATTGCTGACGTCAGAGAAGAAAAACTCAAGTGTTTACGTTTTTCATGCTAGGCTTCGTTCTATTTCTCTTAATCCCGACATTATTTATGACAGGTCGCTGTCACATTCCTCAGCCGAATAACGTGTAATGGCAACACCGTTCTAAAACTGCTCGAAATCTGCCCGAGCTTTTACAGGCTAAATAGTATACAAATGAAGACACTCTGAAATATTCCATAACAGAGTTTATTCATTCGAAAGATCAGAATTTGTTTAAGACAGGCATTTCTGTATTGATGTCTTGTTGAAAAGGGTGTAGTAAAGCAAACGGGGCATATTTTGATTAAATCAACAGCTTTTGAAAAAAGATATACAGTTTTATATATTTACGTAAACTCGACACTCGAATAATTATTATTTAGAAGCAGAGTCGCAATTATGGAAAATTTACTGTATTTACCGTAATCGTATCATTATTTTTCGCTAAAATTACATCGCGTGCACCGCGAAAAGCTGAATGGAATTTTGTTAAGCACGGTGATTTAGCGGGCATCGAGCGTATTCCTTTCAGCGGGGGATTCGAACTAGCGAAACGTGATTTCGAAATATAGAAAATGGAGTGAAACGGCGCGATCGACGAAATGAATCGGCAATACCGGGGGATGGTTGGTTGATCCAAGCCGCGAGATCGCGCGAAAAGCGGATCGTCCGCGGCAGAGTGCGTTTTCCACGGGTGCATCGAATAACGTCCCGGTCGATATCTAGCTTAGGGTGTATGAAATTCAATGGAACGATGTTATTGGCAACATTTGAATATTGGCCCGTGGAGCGCGGGCGGCGGATTTCGTTGCCGGCGGACTCTCTGGGATCCGGTTGGAGGAGAAACGAATTTTTCCTCGAAAAAGATCTGGTAATCTCCGCAATAAAAGTGACGCGGCCGTGCCGCGAACCAACCGCGTTTCCGTTTATTTGGCCGAATATAATCGCCCGCCATTTTTATATCGAACAGCTATTTCGAGAAAGGAAGTACGCGAAATTCGGTAAAAAAAATAAGAAATAAAGATTGCAAGTTTTAAATTTATAATAAAAATCGCTACCATTAAATCTTACATTAAACATTTATTAATATATTAAACATTAACCTGATTTCAATTTCAGTAAATTTTCAAATTCAGAATTCAAAATTCAATTTCAATCAAATCAGCTACAATTTGGGATTTTTATTTAAATTGCCACTGCAGTATATCTCGTCGCGTTTCATTCATTTCGAAAAATCGATGCTCCCGTTGCTATGCAAGAAGTTCGCGGGAGGGCTGACTATAATTACCGCGAATGCAGAACACATGGTAACCGTCGTCTACAAGGATTAATGATCGCGTCATAGACACAAGACGAAAATGACATTTAAGCGTGCATAACGAAAGGGCATAAAGCACCGCCGGAGTGGAAGAATTCATTAAACAACGAAAAGAAAAGGAAAAAAAAAGAAAAAGAGCGCTAATGGCGCCGAGAGCAACACAGCCACCATATCGAAAGTGCTGATAAGAATAATACAAGGGGTTAAAGGAATAAAAGCCTTTTTAGCGGGGCCGTATTAGCGACGATTAATTTCATTTTACGAGCTGTATAAGAAGGGGAGAGAGAGAGGCATTATGGAGAGCGAATGCTCCAACAACATTAATTTATCAAAGAGAGTCCTCCAGGCATGGCGCCATAATCGCGCGGAGCTCAACTTCGCCCGGTAAGTATGTATGTAGCTGAAGATGTTACGATAAATTTAATCGTCTTTGATTGTGAATAGAAAATGTGTACCATTCGATGTACAGGGTGTCCAAAAGTGACTCGCAATTTGGAAACGACAGATTCCTGAGGTAAGTTGTAATAACTATTTCCTTTGCAAAAATATTCTTCAAGGCACCGTTGAATACAAAATTTAGGCTGTAAATAAATCAATTGACAAGTACAATAAAAGATGCGATAAATCTTGCGATACGATTAAACGTTGCACAATATAATTATTTATTTGTGAATGCAGTCTAAACTTTTATTCAAATCGCTTAGTTAACAAATACATAATTATTGCGTCTATATATATGTTCTATAAAATTCATTACCATTATCATCAATTTCTAAAATTCTCACTGAACATTCTTTCTACAAATTATAAATTCTTCAAATATTTAAGAAAAATATGGCTCGCATTTTTATAAGAAAAGATATAATAGCAAGAAATTAATTATCATCTCTTTGTACCGAACAACTCTGATACATTCTTTTACAGAAATCATTCGATCGAAAATCGGTGATTTCCAAAGAGAATGAAGGGGGAGGGCTAAACGACTCACCCTGTACGTCCAAGTAATTTATTCGAATAACGTCCGACCAAAGCCTGGTACACACGGTCGGCGCAGATTTACCGTGCCGACATGGAAATAATTCGTTCCGCTGTTACAGTACTAACAAATGTCGTTCCGAGAATCGTAACTAAAAGGAACCCGTTCTGTCATCAAAGTGGGCACCGAGGGATCGCGGATGATGCATTAGACGCCGAGCCAGGAAGTTCCGGAGAAAGGGAAGTTTGGATAATCACGTCGCTTTGAGTACATTATCCCGACTTCCTGGTTCCCCGGAAGACCACCTAATTAATCAAAATTCATCTGGAAACTCGGATTTTCCACGATCCCATCACCCGCGATCCCTCTCTTCGACGATTTTCCATGAGCTTGGAAAATCACCGGGAAGTTCGATTCTTCGTGTCTTCTACTTCCTTCATTGTCGTTACGATAATAAAGATTTTAGAATAATACAGTTTAATAAATATTTAGCTCAGCAGTTGAATTAAGTCACTGTTCTATTATCCGGCACTCATTATTTTCTAATTAGCTCTGATAATTAGGGTTCTACTGTATTCTCGTTTTAGCAGACAGCATTTTTTACCTTCTTCCTTTTCACGATGATAAATAAAATTATTGCTAAGATATTTATAAAGAGAAAGTTAAGAAAAAACGTTCGAAAATAGTTTTTATCATTTCGGTGACGAATTGAAGAATAATCAATAAATATATCAAGCGAATAATCTCTCAACATTTTAAAAAATACAAAATTCACTAGACATTAAAACAGATCTCCATTATTACTTATCATGAACTTATAATGAATACAAAATATGACCCATGTTTTTGGTGACGCGATATCTTGACAGAAATAACACACAGATCAGCCTAATCGCTGACTCGCGGAAAATGTTCGGGGTAGCGCATAACCGAACGAATCGATCAGTGACCAGTGCAAAAGTTCTCGGCGCGGGAGTCCGCCACGATCGGGTCTCATATATTCGCAGATGGGGGGGACGCAACGTGAGTCAATAATCGCATGCATAATCGGAATCAATCGGCAGAGACTTTGTCGTCGAGATTGTCTCCTCGAGTAATCCAGTCACGATTCATGGATCCCATTTAGCGGATGGAAATCCTCGGCTCGTCCTCCGAGAAATTAATTTACATTTATCCCCCGATTACCGGCGTTGATTAAAATCGGGCTTAGCCGGATCCCGCAACGCTTAGATATCCTTCGGGGATCTGTTTGCATTCTTAAACGGTAGCCGCCGCGCGGCTTTCTTTAAGATCGAACGCATCCGTTGGCGATACGAAAATAATCGCTCGTTAATGATTCCCGCCGAATCCAGTTAAATCTTCGTACCAAATCTCTTTAATTTTAAATAAAACTGGCCTCGTTTCATATTATGAATTTCATTTTTAAATCACATATGTGTCATAAATTTACCTTTTGCACTCGAAGCCATTTTAACTCAATTCGATATAATATTGCTGACTTACAATATTTTCATTTTACATAATTTATTGCATTTTATGCATACGCAATTGAGTTTTGCGAATCGTATACCAGTTACACTCTTGGTAATATTTTAAAGATAAACAAATATGATAATGTAAAAATTACTTTGGAACGTGATGGAATTTGTAGCGGAGTCTACAGAAATAGTACTCGAGTCCAAAGGGTTAACTTTGGAGGTAATTCTTTGCTCATTTGATCCACGGTTCTTTTTAATTTTGTCTTGAATTAATGCTACTCAATTAACGCTATTTTTACTGATACTTTGTGCTATCTAGTTTATTGAATTAATTTTCTAATATCTATGATAAAAATTGAAAAGTAATAACATAGAAAATATAGAGTGATTTTTATTAAAAGATACCCTTCGACCATTTCGATAGAAATAGTGTTAAATAGAAATGATTAAGACGCTATTATTTGACATCGCCGATAGAAACAGTGTCAAATTTTTAACTAGCAAAAGTATGAAATTTTCATTATTTAATTCATTAACACAATCCATGCCACGTGTACCACCGATGAAACATGCTTGCATGTTTATTTAAGGCGTTAAAAAATGATTTACAACAAATCTAGAATTAAAGAATTAATTTCCACGACAAGAATGGATGGTAATGAGTTTCTTTAATTATTATATATACGATAATAAATAATTGAAGATGATAAATCAAATTTTATTAAAATAACAAATAACCAGAGTGAAAAGTCCGGTTAACCGATAACAATTATTCGATTACTCGTCGACTGCGTTGCATCCAGATTTAGAAGAACATGTTCGCAAAAATAGGCTTGCCTTCGGCAAGAGCAACAGTCGGCTGATTTCGGAAGGCCGGCAAGTCAGGTCCCCCGTTGATGAAATTTTCATCGGCGACCCGTGTCAGAGCCCCGTCCATCGCTTTATTAAACCAAGACGCAGGGAAGAAAACGCGTTCGGAATAGTTCCGTTGGTGGAGAATGTGGGTCGGTCTCTTGTTCGCCCGTAGAGTACTTTGTACGGGAATCAAGGTAAATATCCGATTACTCGCGAGAGCAAAAGTTTCGCGAGCCGGAAAAGCGTCCGTGGCAGCGTGAAATTTGAAATCCCAGTGTGCTGCTCGAGCGTGTCTCTCCGCAAGTTTCCGCGAGTCCCGGGCGCGCGTCGAAAGATCGCCGTCGCGAGAAAAGGAATTTTTCGAAATAAGAAAGCGACACCCCGGGAGACCCCTTTGAAGCTCGATCGCCCGACGCGAGATCTCTCGGCCGTCGTTGCGCGGGTTGCTCGCGAAATTGTGACACAAAGGGAAACGATTCTATGGAAAACAATAAGGCGAGCACCGGTCACCTAAGTCCCGCGGATTAACTCGTTGTTGTTGTTCGCGATGCGCGAACTTTTTGGATAATGATCTTGGAACGTTTTCTTTAAAGACTTTGATAACAATAATTATTGATACTGTTGTAGAGTTCTTTTCGAGTATGAAAGGTAGAAGAATGTTTAGGTTCCTCGAAGTCCTGCGTTGGCTGAAAGATGAAGCATGAGCGAGTGAGAGGGAAATAAGGAAAGAAAGAGAAAGAGAGAGAGAATAGTGAAATAATGAGAGACAAGAATATAAGGGTGGAAGGGTTGACGAAAAATATCGAGGCATTCGTGATAGAACCGTCGCCCTAAAAAATTGTGCATTGTCGTAGTTGTTGTCGTGGATATAGTTATTGCCATGTTCTTATTGTTATTTAAATTACTGTTGTTTAAGTCGTAGGAGGTGGCTGTACAATTTCACTAATAAACTATTGCTATTACTTGCTGTCATCGTCACCCAACGTTGTTTCTTGCCGTTTGTTATATTACCCCAGAGTTTCCTGGGATTTACAAATAATAATCTCTACACTATCATTTATACAGTACAATTATTCATATTCTATATGAAATTCTAAAAATGAAAATCCAGTCTGTTGTTTTCGAAAATAGTTTTCGCGTTTTATACTCCACAAATTCGAATTTATAACATGAGATCGGCCTGGCGCAGTTTGGGCGCGCTTTCGGAGATAACTCAGTATGATTTAGTCTGCGTCCTAATTCAACGTCGCACCGACATGTTGCAGTGACAAAATCATTGTTGTCCAGTCGACCGACCAGCACACCAGATCAACCAAAACGAAATAAATCCTATGGTCCTGTCTAAAATGTAGATTCGAAACTATGAATATTTTGTTTATTTTGAAGGATAGGCACTGTCGACCAACAATTTTTAGTGAAGTATACTAACCATTTGCACATGAGTGGTGACTCTGAGGCGCTGCTAAAATTGTTCTATCACGTCACAAAATCATTGTTATACCAATAAATCTTTGTTACTATTATTTCAAATCAATTGTTACTATTATTTTATAAGAGTATAAATTATGTTCTGTACTGTATAATTAATGAAAAAATTGTTTTAACAAAATTAACAGAGAATATAACACAAGATGAGAATAAATAAAAAAATAAGACAATTCATCAAAGAT
>NC_135777.1:17370072-17375259 GCF_028453695.1 Augochlora pura | reverse complement strand
AAGAAAATTGTTCAAATACAAATGAAACCGTACGACACGCGGCAACAGCGAGTTCCGCAGCTTCGCGGTGAGAAAATTCCAGAGCGAAGTCGATCGCATCGTAGAAGATAGCCGAACCCGATGGCGCATTGTTCACAGAACCGTTGAACACGTATCACCAGCCGCGTTTCCTTCCATCGCGGATCGAGAATTCGATTTTCTTCGCGGGGAGAGATATCCGCCCCTTTCCCAAGATGTCTGGCCCGCGTAATACACCCGCTCGCCTTTAATATCGGATAAATAGCCGAATCGTTTTAATACCCCACGGTACAACAGTTTGGAATTTTCGAGAAGCGTCCGGGAATAATTTCACAGATATTCCCGATACGGATATTGCATTTTGCATGGGGAAATTCAGCGGTGCACGGGTTGAAGAGGATGCCCGGCGCCGGACGTAGCCGGAGACGGTATAAGTAATCGGGCGGGGCCGAATTTTCATGCATTTATGTCGGACGCGACAACAGGTGCGAATTGTAAAGTACGGTATTCGATATTGTTTTTCCGCTCGAGCGTTCTCGCATTTAAATTAACAGTTTTGAAGGATTTCTAAACGATAAAATGTCGAGCGTTGCGCGACCCATCGAATTGTAACATCGATCGCTGACAGTTAATTTGTTAAAATAATTGATTAGATGCTACCGCTAAAATATGAATCTCTGTGCGTCATGCATTGTTTCAGTGGTAAATAATTAATTATCAAACAGCACGATTTAGAAATTTCGTAGCCTTCCAGGAAATTTCATTTTAATGAAACCTCTTGCAAATATTTATACAAAACGCTGAGAAATACCCTGATTCCATGATACAATATTTATCGCATTAATAGTTTTATCTTTTAACAAATTATAAAAAAAAATAAGAAAAATCTCGACTCTCGTTATTTTTACAAATATTTTATCTTTAGTTATTTCTGCGACAGTACAAAGATTCTCGTTCGAATAGTTCTATTTTAAACATTTAAACAATTAAATCGAGATTACGGTTTCAAGCAGAGAAGCGATGAAAGTTAACACGTTGGATGCAGCTCGCGGATCCGTCGATTAACGGAACGAATTATCCCTTCGTTTCGGGGCGCGGCGTAATAGAAACTTGAAGAAAGCTGAACGCGGAATTAATCTTCTTTACCCGGCGAAAGCATTCATCAAGATAATTAGTCTGTATTTCATTGCCAACTTTGTAAATTACTCCATGAAAACGCTCTACTTGCGCCGTGAAATTTCTTAAACGCGCGCTCGCGATTCATAGAGTACGCTTCGTTGAATTGCCGAATTGTGTCAAGATTTCGTTGTTTATTAAAAATTCATCGAATTACTTCTAACATCGAATTAGCGCCTGTATTGATCGTTTTCAGCGTTGTCGATGGTATAAATTAATTATGTAGCACAGGAAACACCGTTTTAATTTTAGATGCAATTCTTTGAGAATATAATTGCTTATTTAAATAAACAGAACGCTACAATTTCTTTATCTCCACTGTACACTTCATTTTATTTTGAAGATGCATAAAACAAGTATAATAAAGTATTAATTCCTGTAGAATATAATATTGTTATCAGTTAAAGTTGCACCATTATTGGCCTATTTAAACTATTAATTAAAAAAACAATATTCATTTCTGTTCCTACAAATAGACTTAGCAATTTTTTACGCACAAAGACATGATTATTAATCTTAACACATTCGCTGAATACATAGTGGTATGAATAATTACAGGATTAAAGTAACATTTTTAGTGATACTTAAACAACAACTCAGCAAGATATCATACCTGTATATATCTATATTAAAATTTATATATCAATCTATAATAAAATGCTAATAATCTGATAATTATTTAATATAATGTACAAAACTGTATTCTGCTATATAAGCCTCGTTAAAGCAATAACAGCAAATAAATATATTAAAAATAACATAAAATAGAAATATGCAAACATGACATTTTCTCAAATTTTCTTTTCAATTCTCTCAATCTTTTCAAAGCCACACTCGGACTATAATCACACGCTATATATTAATTTCGTTTCAAGACATTTTCGCGGGTCCAATAACAAGAAATTAAAAGATCCTCGACGTTTAACGAGTCCCGGCGTTGTCGCCGGTGTCGCGTTAGCCGGGTAACGAGGCGATGATTCTCTAACCGCCGCGGTTCGCGCAGAAATCAAGCCGCGCTCATCCGGTGGCTCGTTAAACCGTTTACGCGACACGTTCCGCGTTTAAGCGGGGGAGATATGGCAGCCGGATGATGAAGTCGTAACGTCTCGGCCCCGGGGTTTGGCCCAGCGGCCCGGCGAAAGAAACGACAAGAAGGAGAATAAACGCGGCCCCCGCCACGGAAGCCGCTCGACCAGTTTACTCGTCTCCTCCGCTTATTAGATTCCGCCGTTTCGGAAGGAAAGTTTTCCGACGCGGCGGCCGCAGCTGCATCGGCGGGAGCAACGCCGCCGTTACGTTAGAGCAACTACTTAATAATGCAGTCCGGTCGACTACGTGGCCCGTTGCAATATGCAGCGGCCTACCGGGGGGGCGACGAGATCCGCGTGACAACGCCAAAGTCACGGTCGTTTTTCGACCGGCCGTCTCCCAGAAACGCGTCTGCCGAGACAACTTTTCGCCGATAAAACCAGTCGCCATTGTGGTATTATCTATAGCGCGGTATCACTGTAATATTCATCTATGGTGATATCACAGTTCTGAGATAATTATAGGAAAATAAACTGTTTCGAGACACCCTTCTTCTAGACAATCGAATTGTCCTTGCTTATTAAAATTTTTGAAAACAATTTTATTTTCAATAGTGTGAAGTAATTGATTTTGATGTTTTATTTGAAGTTTTTATGTCAATAATGATGTTATAAACGTTGGAGATCTGTGAGACCAATGATGGACATTTTGTAAAATGGAATAACTTTTTTATTATTTATTATCGATTGTCTTGACTTTATTTTTAAATGGTAGGAATATTAGTTGTTAGTAGATAGTATGTAAAATTATGTTTAATAGTTTAAATAAGTGAAGAACAGTGTAATGAGATTATAAGACCCCTCGCATGTGTTCATAGATTTGTATTTCACTCGTTGATATTTTTAAAAAGATTGTTTAATTTTTACATTAACTCTTCTGTCGATTAAAAACAGTCGAGTCGATATAAACAATGCCTTTTCATCGATCATGCTCACTTGCAACAAAATGGTTGCAACTTCCATCTATATTTTAAATTATTCATTATCATCATACATCGAGACGTCCTATATTGCATACATAAAATACTGCTTTGTCGACCAACAATTTTAACAATGAACACAGCACAAAAAGTTCACACATAAAACGCACATAATTTACTCTCCCATAGTTCCTCGAAGATACAAAAATTATCGCGGCCGGTAAATCATGCGAAGCAATTCTAATGGAAAATTAAAACGAAACAAAAAAGAGAAAAAGGGTACATATAAATTTCGCGGGAAAAGTAATTCGCGTATCGCAAAACCGATATTTTATTCAAGAGAATGAAATTTGAATGCTTAACCGGGCGCGTAATTCCCCCATCGATTCTTCGGCGTCGTAACAACGTTCGATGGATTCCGCGGTACGCAGCCGTGAATTAACATTACGATTTACTGGAAGCGCGTATTCCGATCGCGTGACCCATTATTATTAATAACCGGGGCGGGCCCCGCGTATAAAATTCGAGAACGGGGAAAGACGTGGATCGCGGGACACACACACGCGCGCGGATTATATTTACGCCGCGATCGCTGTTTTGACCGGGCGTCAATTTATACGATCATTTGTTACAATAAATTCGAAATTTCGGGTCGGGTGTTTCGCGATCGACTCTTCCGGGCCATTGTGTTCGCCGATAATCGATCGCGACTGCGGTTTCGCAGCGTTTCGCTACCCTAGTCATTTAAGAGAGGGAGAGAGAGGTGAGAGATAGAGAGAGAGAGAGAGAGAGATAGCCAAGAAAGAGAACAATTGGAAAGGAACGCGACGAGGTGGCGTGGACGAGAAGAAACGACGTCGAAAATTAGGATATACAGTCGGGAGCGAAATGGAGTCGACCCTTTTAAAATATCTTCTTTAACACTGCCCTAAGTGACTCGAAATTTTCTGCAAATATTAAAGAGACTAGTGCGCCGTACAATTACTGAAATATTTATTTTTAATTTCACTATTACTTGGGATAAAAGCGAAAAATAACTGTCGACTTATTCAAGATTTTCTACTGTGTCTGACATAACCTCAACATTTTTATGAACTCTTATAATATACATATACAAAATAAAATTTTATATAAGTCTCTTATATTCACATACTAATATCCTAAAACACTGTTTATTGTTTAAATTTACCATTGCAAAGTGAAATCGTTATTACAATTTCTTTCAATACGTTTGGTATATTATTCAACTTCTAAACATTCATATTTTAAACAGAGCTATTTATTTACGAGACAAGTGAATTTAACACTTAATTTATTAACTAAGATACAAATACAATATTACAAACAATAAAAGCAAGGAAAAACGACTCGTCTACCGAAAATTAAACAAACGACAACTTACTATACCCTTCTTCGTCTACTATACCACCTTGCTCGACCCGACCTTCGGAATTAACCTCCCTGTTTAATAACGTCGCGGTCATTCCGCAGCGAACAAAAACGGCGCAGAAAACCGCAGCGAAACAAGCCACAGGAGATACTATACACGTACACCACTCGGGGACTCGCGGCCATAACTTTTCCCGCGCGCGTGGTAGCGCCAGTCGAGATTTCTCTTCAGGGTTGTTCGTTACCAAAATTGAATACGCTCGCAGTAAATCTAACGCGATCGCGGTCATTCCGGCTTATCGGAGTCCGCTGAATCTTTTTTCTTTTGCTTTCTCTGCTTCGACCGGTCTCGCGTTCGAATTAAAGCAGGGGATTCGGAGTAACCGAGCCGAGAGGAACAAACGCGACGCCGAAGAACGCGGCGCGCGAACGTTGCGAGCAGATATGTAACGGGGATGCGACGAATTTTAATGGGATACGCGAAGATGCGGAACTTTGCGTCACGTGTTTGACCAGAGCTGTGCTGTTTGCGTTGTCGAATGAAACTATTTTAATTAATTTTGCCGACGTTGGTCGTCTATGATAATGTTGAGTCT